>NC_136358.1:70000-125000 GCF_037039965.1 Doryrhamphus excisus | reverse complement strand
TCCTTAAAAGGCTGAATTTAAATTACTGACTGACTAATTGACATTATTGCACATGAGCAAAAGACAGTAATACTATTAGAGCTCTGTTTATCAACCCTCCTCCTCCTCCTCCTCCTCCTCCACCTCCACCTCCACCATGACACATTCAGACACCTGGCAACGACTAAAGATGATTCTTTAACGGCAACCAAAAAAAAAGGTACAGAAAAATAGTAAAACCTAGATGTGGTTGAGAGGAAGGATAGAGACAGCTTGCAGCGGTGAAGGTGGAACCATGACATTTTGTGCTAGAACAGACAGGAAATGGCTGAATAAGTGCTCCCCCCCACACACACACACACAAAAGTATTGTTATTATTGAGGCGTATTTAAAAAAGTGTAGCCTGTGCTATCCCGACATGGGGCAACAATGTAAAAGCCTATCTTTCAGGTTCCACCAGTAAGAGAGAAATAGTTTCGGACATAAAAAAATAATGATAATGTTGTTATTACCCCCTCAAAGATCGCTGCTACATTAAAACCGCACGTATTCATGTGCAACATCGGGAAAAAAGGCTTGAAGTTCCGCTAAACGCTGTTCTGTGTTTTGTCCTCCTTTTTCCTGGTATAATATATATATATACTTTTTTTGTACACGTTCCGCCGCCTCGTTACTGGTGTCGATTGGCAGTGTCCAGGTCCAATAACATGGCAGAGTGATTCGGTAAAAACACTGGAGTCGCACTGAGGTTATTTTAAAGAAGTCACTCTGGAGGAGGCTTACAGTTTGCGGCCGCCGTCACTGTTTGGATCACCTCCCGCTGCTGCAGCCGCCGCCGCTACCCGCTAACCCCCTGTGCACTCACACTGGCCCATTGATGGCCACTTCCTGGGGTGGTGGGGTCTCCTCTCTGGGGAACACAAAGAGCATGATTAAAAAGCTAGTACTCATTTCAACTGTCAAAATAAGCTAAACACGCATGGTTCTGGACCTCCACAATGTAGACCACGAAAGATCTTTTTGGATGTTTTTTTTGTCCCTTTATGCCATGGACAGCAATTTATTCAGTTTGATCCAAAAAATGTATAGATTTCAAACCAATAGTTAAATAAATAGTTATAATAATCGAGCCTTTGTATACTTTATGTACAGTAAGGGATTTACCTCACACTTTGAATACTTACTCCATCTAGTGGAAAAGTTTTTACACTACAGTTTCAAAAATCAAATAAATTATTCAATTTAAAAATAAAAAGCACAATACAATTTTCAAAATTGAAGACATGTTGAAATGCAATCTACAGTGTGAATACTGTAAATGCTCCCATTAACGCAGGGTAAAAAAAATACATATATATTTTATATGGGAAAACTTGTCTTGGTTAAGAGTCTGTTTTAGATTGAGTCAGACCTTCTGGAATGGACTGATTTAGTTTTTCTTTCATCATTTACAACTTTAGATACAGGATGTGAATTAAAAGTATTAATGAGAGAAGAGGTAGGATAGGTTAAGCTATGCTTCTTCCTACTCTTCATACATGCTCAATTGTTCCACTGTAAATATGTGATGTGCACTAGTGTAACTTTGTGTGCATGTTTGAAATAAATTAGCAATAATGGAACACAGCCATCATGGCCCTAATCTCGAGCTACCACTGGGACCAACCATTAATGTTGCTTTTTAGCATCAATTAATTAGCGTGTAAAACTAGAAAAGTGTTTTCAGCGTCCATAATTATTTCACAGTCGAGTGCCGCAATTAGCTCTGTGGTTAGCTAGTTAGCATTGGCTGGCGAGAACTTACTTCCTGTCAGTCTGTGTGGTTACGGGCGAATCGTCAGTTGGCTGCTGCTGCTGCTTCTGCAAGGCCTCGGGAGGGTCTGACAGAGAGAGTTTCTCCAGACACACAGGACTCGCCTCGCTGCAAACACACAAGTTCAAGCAGACATCTTAAGGGTTTATTCACCAAATCGCCCGCTCCTTCCCAAACCATCTTTGTTAACCATGATGCCCTGGTGTTACTGGTAAATACATCAACACTGCACTTTTCTACATTGACTGGGAAAATTCCTCCAATTTACAAACTTGTACTTAAGAACTTTCTGCAGAGTTGGAGAGAAGAGCCTAGTAATTTACAGTCCTAGTTGAGGCTATATTTATGTCAATGTGGCAGTTCTTGTTACAATTATAGATGGTTACACACATTCAAGCTTTTCATGCAGTGGACTGATCCAAAAAAGGGGATTTCACCAGTGAAAATCGAACCTTGCGAGGTCAGCTGTCTTGCTGCCGGGGGAGCTGGCGGATTCTATAAGGGTAGCTGCGTTGGGAGTAGCGGCGTCCTCCTCGCTGTCTGATCCTCCAGACGAGCTGCTGTCTGTGGCGGCGGGAGGAGCCTTCTTCCCGTCCCCCGACGGCCCAATGCAGGAAGAGGCTTGAGTGCTTTCCTCATGATTTTGTTTGGCTTGTTTATCTGCGTCACTGCTGACATCCACAGGAGAGCTGCACCTGGGCTCCGTCTCTGTGCTGGAGGGGAGGACACACTTTAATACAAATATATGGACCACATATGCTCCTCGTGAGTTGTATTTCTGCATCATATTGAAATGTGTCAAACTGATCTACCTAGAGAAAGGCTGGAATGCCGTGAAATTGGCCCAACCCGTTTCCTGTGTGTCGGTTCCACTCCCGGGGGGCGTGTCCCACCCTGATGGAGTCTGGGATGCTGCGATCCCTTCAGAGTCCCTGAAATTTGCTGTCCAGCCAGGACCTGGAAGCATGATAGAAAGAAATAGTACTACGAGTTAAAAAAAGTGTTGAAGTTGACGCCCCTTGCACTGCCCGATTCCCCCTGAAATACTGTTACACGTTGCAGTTCCTGGTTTTTCTACCATGAAACAAACAAATCAAAATTAAAGTATGGGAAAATTATTCAATTTGTATCAATTTTAACGGTTAACAATGTGTGTTCTACATCAGGGTGTCACGAAATGATACACAAGATATGGAAAAAATGACAATACATTGTAATTGACTAATTAGATATGTTACACTCTTCTGCACCCTGCACCAAGGTCTCACTCTGTTCATGCCGTTGTTCTGTGGACAAAACTGCAAGAATGCAAGAAAAGCAAACACACATGGCAATCTATTGAGGACGAGAAGTGTCAAGTTCATTTTCATTTATTGTGAGCTTATTACTGCCCCAGGCCTAGTACCTACGTTTCTGAATAAGAAATCTTGTCACGTTTTCGTCTCACGAGATCTTGTGACACTCCTAGTTCTACTGTCTCACCTGTGTCTGATGTGTTCTGTTCAAAGTCGTCCTCCTCATCCGATTCCGAGCCGCAGTCTTGCTCTTGACCGCCATTTTCCAAGCTGCTCCGGGAACTTCCCTCTGAGGTTTGGGACACCCCAAACCTGTGGAGAGGAGACATGTTGAGATGACTTGTGGAATGGTGAGGAAATTAAAATAGACAAGGAAGCTTGTTCACCTTGTTCTGGATTTAGCTTGTGTTGCATAGTTGATTTCCTTCTCCTCCCAAATGTCCTCTTCCTCATCAGCATCATCAAACTGATGTATCCTCTCTTTACAACAAGCCTCAAAAGCAGCTGCGTTGGCCTGTGAACACGTCAACACATGAATAAACTAGCCTGACATGTGACACAATAACACAGATCTGTAGAGCCATACACATGCTGACCACAGTTGTCATGGCAACTTGAAGAAAAAAATTAGGGGCGGCTGTGTCATAAACAAAAGAAGCACACTTACACTGTTATCATCAGAATCTAAATTGAAGTTTATTTCGGCAATTCTGTCAAATGTGGCGCTAAAAAAAAAGAAAGAGAATGTTATGATGAAAAAAACGTATGGGGCAGGGAATATTGCAACACAACAATGTCCCACTCACTTGATGTTTTCATCATGTTCACTGAACTCCTCGTCGTTGAACCCAAACTGATCCACAAAGTTGGCGGTCATCTGCTGAATCTGATAGTCAGAGAAAGCCTGGGAAGGTCAGAGGGACACCTTTTAGGGTAACGCTACTGTGTTTATTATTGTCTAATTCTAGTTATTAATTTGTTTTTAAGAGCGTCTACCCTACCTGTTGGAGTGACAGGTCGTTAGGAAAGGGGCTCTCCATGTCGTCATCCTCGCTGGACGAGTGCATGTTGTGTGTGCTCACCTGGAGGACACAGAGCGCGCGCACACACAGTCTTAAATCAACCAAAAAACTGGTTTAACATAGGTTCTGTAAGATTGGCTTTCTACACGGGTTGTAATGTTGTCTTTTAATGTGTATTGCTAAGAACCTGGGCAACTTGCCCAGGTTGGTTGCAAGAAGACAAAAACAATAAAATACTGTTACTTTTCAATTACATGTTCAAGTGATTTCCACAGGAACATATGATCAATAACAGGAGTCTCCTATGCAGCAGGTAGCAGAATGCTGCTGCACATGCACCGAATAGAACCAAGATGCCCCATTTCTCATGCATTTAAAATGCTGAGTCTCACCCACAAATCTGTTCATGGTCAGGCACCATTGTATTTTAAAAAGCTTATGGCGTCTTATTAGCCTGCCACCTTATTGTAGTTTAGGCCGGCACAGGTTTGAATACCTGAGTTATACTGCTACAGGCTCCTTCTCCATGAATTCACATGAATTTATCTTTTCACTATGCTGTCAAAGATGTTTCTGCCTTAGGTGAGGGCAGCACAACATAATTTGATGATGAGCAACAAAATACCATAAACCTCTCACCAGTTCTACCGTGTTCCTCCTGTTAGTTTCTCGGAGCGTCTCATCCACAAAGCTTTCCCAGCGACCTCTGCAGTCTTCTGGCAGCTCTGCATTACAAGAAACCAGAAGTAAATAATCACCCAGCACCAGAGATACTCTCGTTTTGAAAACATTCAAGTCAAAAAGGTATCCCTGTCTATGTTTACCTTTGATGAGGTCAGCAATCTGGGCCTGTACTGGTCCTTTCTCCAGGTTCTGGACCACCATGTTGGAAATTCGGGTCAGATGCCCCATGTTGCCTCTTCTGGTACCACCCTCAGACCTGGAAGTCACAGCCACGTGGTTTCCATAACATGGAAACACTGATTCTATGTCCAGCGGGTATGTCACACTAATATGACATTTGCCAAAACATGCTTACTGTATTTTATCATTCTCCTCCCAGGCATCGAGGATCTTTTGTACCAATCGACACTTTTGGAAAAGCTGCACATTTGACAAAGAAAAAGAACAAGGTCTTAAATCCATGCATGTTGCTGCAGGACAATGAGCTGCTCAAGCCACCTACATGTGCCACAAGGGCGTTATGGATGGAGGTCTGTGGGTCACTAGTCCCGCCTGTCTCTGCTGCCTCATTGTGAGCATCAGTGGGTGATACAGTCAGCTTCCCGTTGTGGTTCTGCAGACTCGCGTTGAGCCGCTCCTCAGAGGAAGGGTGGTTCAGGATGGCTGCCACGCAGAGCTCAACTTGGAAGTGCAAAAAGTTATTCCACGAGTATTTGAAGAACAGATCCTGCGCAGGGGGGGACATATGGATTAGTTCCGGTCCAGCTTCAGAAGGTGAAAAGCAGGCTCAAAAGAGGCTGAACCAACCAGTAGTAGGTCCATGGTGCCAAGGTTGCAGAGCTGCTGGCAGATACTGGGAGAAGTGGTCTGGAGAAGGGCTGCCACGAGACGAGCCACATGAAGGCGAGCGTTCCCCAGTGGCTGATCTAGAACGCCAACGGTGGTCAGTATTGCACCTTTCTGTGGATGGGATAAGAAAAACTACATGACTAATGTCACACTAATATAAACACATTAGACCCATACTAGATGTTACTTGTTGACAAGTCTAAACACTGAAAAAGCTGTTAAAATAATGTACAAGTGTATTTTTTATGAGTACTACTGGTTACAAAAAAAAAAAAAGACTATTGTACACTGAAATGTATGTTTGTATTTTTTGCACCAGCTTACTACTTAGTAGGGGCTCTAATTTGCTTGCAATCATACACAATCTAAGATTGTATTCCTTTTTCGTCGACCTAACAGCATAGTACTTTACCTTTGGGGGATCTAGAAGAAGCTGCTGGAAATCCTTTAAATGGGGCTCAATGGCATTTAAAATACTGCTGTTGACAGTGTAAGACCTTTCATAACCCTGAGAATACAGATCCATCAGCCCTTCCAACCTGTGGACAAGGGAAGACAAACATTCATGATGAGCCTTCACTTCCTTTCACCATTTGCCGTATTTGGTAAGACTACACACTTACCCGGACCTCCTGGTCTCCAGTAAGGTAAGTAGCACTTGAGTTCCGTTAACGATGGAAGCCTCATTCCTCTCCCCCTCAAACATGTTCTTGAGGAGACCTGCTACAGTTTCTTGTCTGAAATAAATGATAGGTTTTTGTGTGACAAATGTTACAGACAAACTCATATCAAAATATTGCTGCTATGAACTAGGCTATGATTTGAAATACAGTACTTTTTCCAGACACATTAAGTGTAGTTTTAGAAAGTGTCAGCATCGATAGCAGCCTGATTTTTACTCAGTACTATATCTGAAAGAAGTGGTATCACTCATCACTAAGGAACAATCATACTATTTCATTTGTACGCCATTTTAATGACTTACGATTCTAACACAGCCAATAGTGGATCAGCTTCCATGTTCTCCTGCATCTGATTGGCCTGGTCACGGCTAAGGCGGATGATGTCACAAAGTGTTTGGGATGCATTTGATTGTCTCTGGGGGGGAAAAAAACAAACCAAAGGGGAATCAGACTATGCATATAAAAATAGCATCAAAATAACCTTAAGACCCTTACCTCCTCATCTTTACCAGTATGGATAAGCTCGATGAGTCTTTGAACCAGCTTCTCTTCATTCAGCCACTTAGTGAAAAAAAATATATGTGTATTTCAGAGAATCAATACCCTCACAATAGATGAAATTGTGGAGCTTACATGGAGGACTTCCTGCCTCAAGGGGGCAGGCTCCACACAACTGATGAGGCGAAGCAACAAGTCCATCATAGCCGATGCATCTATGTGTTTCAGCACCAGACCAATGAAGCCTTCCTTTTTCTTGAGAAAGGTGATCACCTGAGAGCAGAAGATTAAGATTACGCCATGTGGCAGACAAACGGAAAGTTTAGAAACACCTCCCATTAAAGCCTGGTTCATACTCCTGTATCAAAGCGTCAGCATACACTACTTCGGCAGGCTCCTCCCCCTCCAAGCCATCCATTCTTGTTTCTAAAACACTTTGAATTGCATATTGCGTATTGCATTTGTGTACAAATTGTGCTCTATTACCATTTACAATATGATGCACTTAGTTCCCGCTCCAGTAAGACTTTCTGTCTCTTTTTAATTGCCATTGTTCACTCTCAAGCTAAATATTCAATAAGTTCCAAGGCAGCAATGCCATGGAGTTGACGCTCTGTAGTCACATCGCCCTTAGCATTTCATCAGAGAATTGCACATCACAAGCTCAACTTTGATGCAGAGCTAAAAATCAAGATGCCGTTGGAGGGGATGGCGTATTTAATACATTGAAGCATAATCCAGTCTGATATGATGTAATGCATTTCTACACTGATGTACCTCTTCAGTTTTCCTGGCAATGAGATTGCCAATGGTTTTGCTGAAGAAGCTGGCAAGTAGAGGGTTCAGGGGTGGGTCCTGTTCCAGGAAGTGGTACAGCACCTCGAGGAGAGACTCTTCGCCACCCAGCTTATCATTGATAATGGACACATCTGAGGTCAAGAGCTCACACGCAATGTTGGGAAGCCTTAAAGAAGAAGTGAGGACAATTACACACAGTCTTGGTAGTCTCTGGTATTTTCCGACTATATGAACCCTAACATAATGTAACAGGAATGTACATTAAATGACGATGCAAAAAATAGCATAACTTATTAAGCACCAACAACCAAGACTTTCAGGGCACACTCACACTGGATCCTTTCAACTGTGCTGGACTTGGGCATAATTCCCTATACTTCACCTGCAACTAGTTGGCCAGCACTTACACCACCGTTATTACTAACTGGGGAGGAATTAATTAATGTTGTACAGCCACAGCAGCCTCTATATTGTTTTCTCTCACACTCATTGTCATTCCCAACAGTGTTCTTGTTACTTACTTAAAGCGGCTCCTCTCTTCCAGGTCTACGGATGGCTCTGTGGTGATGAGATTGACCAGCTCCTGCATGCAGTGGTCCTGGGAGAGGAAGAGGAGCAGACGACGGTTCTGGGCCTTGCACTCCTGCAGGACGTCATCCTCCTCCATCAGCTCCCTCAGCGTCACGTCCTCTCGGTCAAGCAGTTGGTCGATGTGGGAGGTGGTGTGTAGGTCAAACTTCCAAAACATGATGGCTGCCGGGTTGGGAGAAACAGCCCTGGGGGAAATTTGGACCCAGAAAACAATATGCTACATAACTGACATCAGAATGACAAACGAGAGCTTATCGTAAATCCCCAAGCATCCATGTCAAAACATAGTGAGGCTGTATATACTGTATACAGTACTTTGACACCATCTTGCTTTTACCTTTATCACCCATGTGTGAAACCCATTTGTAACTTTTGACGTGGAGCCCTACAAGAGGAGCTCATAGGTGCATTTGTGTGCTCATACATACCAGTGAATGAAATGTGGATATCTTTAATCAGACCTCCCCCACGGGCAGGCAGGCATTTGTGTTCGTGCAGATGACAGAAAGCGTGGCGAGGCCTGGCATTTATCAGCATGGGTCTCCTTTTAAAACACAGGCCTCTTTAGGAGATGAGACAATGGGAGGCTCACCATAACCTGTAAAGCAGGGGTGGACAACAAAGATGTACATATATTAAACTGTTAGCAACAAGACAAAACAAATATTTGGGCACTAATTAGTCATACTTGCATTAGGACTAGTACTACTACTGGTACCCCCAGTTAAGAGGCCCTTGGCTGCCTTTAGAGATAGGCACGTGACATTAATAAAACAATCATATCATGGAATGATATGGAATCATATATCTATACTATGCCAGCATATCAATTTTAAAAATGAACACTTACTGCACATGAACATGAGTTTTAGGTTCATTTTACCCATTGTCCTTATCTTGCATTCGATACTTTGTTGGACTGTACATTGATGGAAATTGTCTGACAATCTTCAAAAATACACAATAAAAATAATTGAAATGTACAAAAATAATAATATAATGTAAAATAACAGGGAGGTTATTAAGGTGGCTTGAAAGACATTTCAGGCAGCTTACGGTGGGCGAAAAGCATACACACTGTACTCATCACTCTGAGAGGACAACTGCTGAACAGGATTTAATCAACACCTCAGGTTGTCTAGCATCGAATGCTGGTGCACAAGAAAGACAACTATAATTATAAAAGCTTTTGGAGTTGTGCAAAGCAAGCACATTCAAGTCTGTTTCCCTCGAGCGGTTACTATGGAGGCAAACAGAGGACGCCTAACTCAAGAGTGGAACCAAAATACAACAGCATTAGCTCAGCAAACGCCATGCAACCAACTGTTGATTGCAGAAGGTAAAACTGCCGGAGGAAATCAAACCGTTTCCTCCTTTTTTTGGCCTGTGGAGGTCCTGTGCTGCAGCAGCAGTTGCAGCGTCCATCTGGCATACATTTACAGAGTACACAAGTGCAATAATAACCTACCGAGTGCTCCCTGTGGACACCCAACTGGAAGGCAAATGCTTGACTTTAGCATCCAAAATAGACCGCACTAGCAGCAACTTCAACTAAAACTATCCACAAAGTGCATAAAATCGTTACACAATAATAAAAGTGAACAAGAGTGAAAGGGTACATATTATTGCAGACAAACTGTAATTGGACAGCTTGGAAACTGAAGGGGAATCTGTTGACTACCTCAGCGTAAACAGACACAACTTAATTTTTTTGTACAAAAGATACAATTAAATGCATGAGCAAGTAATCGCCCCTACTTTATACTGCAGCTATCCACTGAGGTGAGCTACACTGAAATTACTCCAAGTCTGCACTCGGTGTTTGTAAATGGCTTGACCAAAGCGTTAGAATACTACAAAGATGGGGAAATGTGCAACCCTAGTTTATACTTTTAAGATAATAGTGCTGTTTTGAAAGTATACATACCAGTTTAAACTTGGCCTCAAATGACAACCGAATGGGTCGCGCATTCCTGTTTACTTTTACTTTACCCGAATTATAACAGCGACTAATATAACAGCAATCCTACATTTCAGCGTGATTGTTTGTGTAAACGTAGATTCATGTATATTTTAACTACACACAATGTGACATTACCGTTAACGGCACATGGCTCAGTAGCTCCTGCTGGCCTCAACCGACACCGAATGGCCGCTTTCGTCGATGAGATAGCTTACTTTTAGAAGCATATCGGCGGTTGAAATTCAGCAAAAAAATTGTTGAAAAATAATAATAAGTCCATGTCCACACAGACGGCACCGGACTTATAATTCCCCCCCCCCCCCCCCCCTCCAATGGCGCCGAGGTTGAGTTAACCGTACTTACGCCGTTAAATTTGGCTAACTTAGTCCATTAGCTGGTATGCTAACGTGTGTGCTTTTAAAGCAACTTATTCGATGCAAGAATGAGTTAGCCGATGCTAGCTACAGTTCCTCATTTCGGTCAAGTAGCACGGAAGCTAATTAGCAACCGCGGTTAACGTCGCTGTGCATTTAGCCGACTTACGACCGCTTCACAACTTTGGCTTCAACTTTCTAGCGGAGGAGTTGCCGCGAACGAACACAAAGCAAACACATTACACCCACCCCAGAACTTACCTGTTATTTAAAATCCCGTTCGTTTCTGTTCGTCTGCGTTATGATGTTGTAGTTTTACTATCCAGCAGCCAACCCCTTAGTCACTAGCTGCCGAGCTAACAATTAGCTCGCCGCGTTAGCTAGCATACGTTAGCCTGTAAGCGAATAGTGATTTGTTTTGAAGAGAGGGTCAGCCTGCGACAGCGAGCGGCTGCTTGCTAGCTTGCTCAAGTTAGCCGAGTCAAATGTGCCCTTTTAAAATCGCTCCAAAGACACTTATCGAACCCTATCGACTTCCCGTCACTGACAGAAACACTTGTTATTTCAAATAGAGCGTGTTCGAGTCGTACACGAACGCGGTTCTAAGTTTAGCATGCAAAGCAGGAAAAACTCAGTCATATTTTTTCGAATCAAAATGGCGACATGGGTTCGGGGACGCGCAGTCGTCGTGCGCGGGAACGTGCATTGGACAGCGAACTGAGCATTTTCGCGTTTTTCATTAAGTTAACACTAAATATCAGGTGTATTGACGTATGGCAATTTCACCATGTGAGGAAATATTAAAAGTACGAGTATGTGTGTAGTTTATTTTAAGATTAAATCATTACTGAGTAAAAATGTGCTTGTTTTTCTCTAATCGCCAAATTTGTTGACACATACTCTACTGTCGGGCGACTAAAGTTGCAAGAAGCATTTCTGCTCAACTCGAATAGTGTACTTTGTAACGAATTATCAGTACTTAAACAGAAAAGAGTGACGTTAGGTGTCCTCCCCTCCCTTCCTTCTTGTACCCTTCCGTCCTCCCCCTAATATCCCACAATGCATTGCACTTGCTCGCTTGGATCATGGACCAAAGCGGTAAGTGTTATTAGTTTTTCTTCTTCACCCCTTCCGAACACGGTATTAGCGATATTTGGAATAATTATATATCGTAGGGGAGTACAATTAACCACAAAGTGAGTAGTTGTACTGAATCATGCCGATATCTTTCAAAGTAGCAGGGTTACATTTAGCGTGGGCCAGGCTAGCTTAACTGGCTAAGTGATGCTAGTGTTCGCATAAGTTAAGACAATAATTAAACAATTACTGAATTTACCGCCGCAAAACACGTTGACCTGTCAGCAGAAGCACACCGAATTGTGGAAATTACCCACTTTAAAATGCTTAATTTGGTGGCTAAGTTAGTGTTGTTGGCGCGAATGGTATGTTAATGCTAATAATCTAGCACTGCCCTGTTAGCTTACAGCAGGATTGCCCAAAGTGTGCACCCGGGGCAAGTTCTGTCCTGCAGCTCGTTTCTTTTATTGCCCTAATCGACTGATTACCCATTTGGTTGGATTATATGCTTTTAAAAACACAATTTGCAATGCACTCATGATTAAAACGTTAAAATCAGTTGAAAATTGCAATCACGTTTTTGCACGTTTGGATCTTAGAGGTTCTAAGTAGAGCTTCCAAATGCAAAAGAAGAAAAGAGATTGAGACCGTTTTCTTTGAGTAAGCTTACAAGTTTGTTGCAAATGACCATTAAAGTGAAATGAGATGTTATCTTAATGGTTGTCAATTATGTCACAACAGGCACAGTAATAACACGATAATCATAATAATTACACAGGCTACTGTTGTGACTATAACCCGTCACCAGCTAAAACGACTCTGAACCCTGACATCACATCTGTCTAGCCACCACTAAAGTTTTGTAGTTTACATTTACTGTGACACAAGCAGATTTAGTTAGATTTAGTTTTATTTGTGACTTAAATGTCTTATGTTCTGTGATTATATCTACTCTATTGGGTAATAGGAGTGTAAAGGTGACTATAGGGGTGTTGTTTCGTGTGTAGAGGGCTCTAATGTAAAAACCCTAACTACATACTTAGAAGATTGTAAACAGGTTTTTCATGCCATTAGAAAATAGTCTGGAACCTGAATTAACCGTGATGAACAAGGGATTACTATATGTGTGTGTGTGTGTGTGGGGGGGTCATATTTACTATGTTGTAATGATGAACTACAAAGTTGGTGCTAAGGTGTTTTGTGATGGTATTTACCCACCTTCGACAGACAATGATCTTCAAGGAAGCGACGGCTCTGGGAGTCTGGGTGGACCGGATGTACGCAGACGCATCCCCATCAAGCTCATATCCAAGCAGCCCTTAAGGATCAAGCCCCCACCCCGTGTCCAGAGACCCGGCAACAGGCCCCTGAAAAGCGATGCGACAGAAGATGGTGCGTTTGTACCACAGACTTGGATCACTACTAAGAATCTCGTTTGTCTTGGCTAATTTGCATATTTGTCTTTCACAGATAACTTTGGCTTCAAACAAGAGGATAGGTTTGATTGTGGGAGTAAAGCTGGAGATGTGTTTGCTGGCCAGAGGAGATACCCACAGCCACTCGTGTGGGATTATAAGGTATGTTTGATGTGAACATCGAGTGCTGTATAACTGCACCGCATCAGAATATTATTAAGTGAAACGTATATTTCATGTGATTATGATTAGCCGACTCATTATTCTCACCTCTTCTCTATTTGGCAACAGTTGAATTTAATCGGCGAAAGAGATGAAGTCCCAATCCACTTCTGTGACAAATGTGGGCTTCCCATCCAGCTGTACGGACGGATGGTACGTATCTCCATGATTTTGTCATAAAGGTCTCATATTGTAGGTCGGGTCTGGAACCAATTGACCGCATTAGACAAAGAACAGCTCTGAGTTTCTTAGTCTGGTTACTACTGTATACGCTGGCATCAGTGACTTTGATACAAAAACCTGGTGTCCTAATGAAAATACAACAACATGAAGTCTAGTATGAACAGGCAGTTTTCAGACAAATTACTTCTTTGGGTCTCATATGTAATGTTGTAATAAGCGGTCAATGTCAATTTAAGCAGGTACTTTTTTATAGTAATAATGAGAACACGGTGGACCAGGACTGAGTCGGTCGTAATGAGAACACTGTGGACCAGGACTGAGTCGGTCGTAATGAGAACACGGTGGACCAGGACTGAGTCGGTCGTAAAGAGGACATGGTGGACCAGGACTGAGTCGGCCCCCATAGACGGTTCCATTATTACGTAATAAAAATGTCATTTTCTCTGTCGCTGCCCCCAGATTCCCTGCAAACACGTGTTCTGCTACGACTGTGCTTTGCTGCATGAGAAGAAAGGAGACAAGATGTGTCCTGGGTGAGCCACTGGACAAGATGAGCAAGGCCACACTTGCTTATATTTAGCTTTAGTAAAAATGTGTTTGTTTTCAGTCTCAACCTGTACAGATGCACGGACGCAGTGCAGCGTATCGAGCAGTGCCAACGCGGCTCCCTCTACATGTGCAGCATCGTGTCGGGATGCAAGCGAACCTACCTGTCCCAGCGCGACCTGCAGGCCCACGTCAACCATCGCCACTTGAGGGCCGCCAAGTCCTCCTCCGGCCGCCAGGACCCCATGCACATGCCCCCTGGATCCGACGTCCCCGATAGGTTCCGCGTTCCTCCTCCCCATATGACCAAAAACCACATTCACCTCCCCAACCCACTCCAGCATGGTGGCCACGACCCCTACGGTCAGCCGCCGCCCCCTCACGACGGACCACCCCCCCCTCACGGCCCCGAGACGTACCGCATCGCCACGGTGACGACGCGCAAGCACAGCAATCTCATCACCGTGCCGATCCAGGATGACTCCAGGGAGCCGCTTCCGGGCCCAGGTCAGCCCCCCCATCACCGGCCTGGGGACTATCCCGGACAGCCGCCTGTCGTGTCCCACGCTCACCACATGATGGCGCCGCCCCAGCAGCACTTTGGGCCCCCGCCTCCGCCACCGCCACCCATCAGCCACCCCATGCAGCACCCGCCCCAGGTGTACAACCAGGCCCCGCCTCCACCAATGTCCGCAGCCCCGCCTCCAATCACCCCACCACCAGGGCACATTATGGGCCAAATGCCCCCTTACATGAACCACCCACCTCCGGGACCTCCACCACAACACAGTGGACCCCCAGTAAACGCCCCCCCACCTCATCACTACAATCCCAACTCCATGCAGCAGTTCCCCGAAGACCAGGGCACCCTGAGCCCACCCTTTAACCAACCAGGTGGTCTCAGTCCTGGAATGTGGCCCGCTCCCAGAGGGCCGCCGCCTCCTCGGATGCAGGGGCCCCCTCCCGGGCCCGGACCACACCACCCAGATCAAAGCCGCTACCGACCTTATTATCAGTAAAGTGATCGTCGGCCATTGTGTTCCACACCACTTGGATGAAGAAATGTGATGCTCAACCTCAGGGTTACAGGATGTAGACTTTTATTCTGATAAAACTGCCACGTGAGAGTGTGTGCTGCATTTTAGTTACTTGGAAAACAGGAACATCCCATCCCCTATTTCAAAAAAATAAAATGCTTACCGTACATTTTCTGTATGTCAGCTGAGCTTGGTACTTTTGAAAGGTGTTTGAATAAATGTTTAGCATTAATATTCCAATATTCCATCTCATCTTGAGCTTCATAGAAAGGCCGATGACGTAGGCTGTTTGTTTTTCAAAAGAGCATTCCAAGAAAACATTTCGCTGAAATTACCGTTGGGATATATCTGTTGACGAGAAAGTTTGTGTTGCAGCGGTTATTTTAATGTTGGCTTTTAAGTGAATGTCAGGAATAAACACGTGGTTAGCACTGAAAAAGCTCACCTGTTGTGACTTGGGCATTGGGAATATAGTGGTCACTTCTAGGATTATTTCCCCCCAACTTTTAACCATTCCACTTTGAACATCACTTTCGGAACACTGCATATTTTGTATTTTTTCAAATTTTAAAAAGAAAATTAAGATTTATGATAAATGGAGCATAAAATATAAGATGAACAAACATGGTTTGGTATGAAGATTTTATGTAGTTGAATTAAGGTGGAAATTCCAACTACTGTACAGTATATAACATATATGCACTATACACCAGGGGCGGGTGGCGCATTTGGTACCTGGGCCTATCTTCAGCACACAATTCTTTCTGGCAGACACTGCAAAAAAAAAAAAAACATTACCGGCAAAATTAGCATTGGACGATGCTGGTGCACTCTGCAAAATGAAACACCAACATATATAAGGTCGGATTTCTGCAATACCAACACTGTATTGTCACTGTAAGTCCCCTTATATTGGTAACTTTGTAATGAGCATGAATAGAAGCCTCACCTGGATTTATCTAATAACATGACAAAATATAAATAAGCAAAATCTACTCACCAGAGATGTCATTCCTCCTCCTCAGCTGGTCTGGGCGTAACTTGGCTTGTCAAAGTTCAGATCAACTCATCAGAACAGAAATGTATTGATGTCACTGGGGGCCGGCCAGCTGGCCCTGTGAGAGGAATCTGTCATCTGATTGGGTAAAGAAACTGTAGACCCAATCTTGTGTATCTCATCTGGTCACACCCCTGGTATATGCAGATCATACATTTATGCACACACAAAAATATGCAATCCATACATCAAATAAGAGCCTTCCAGTTTTAGATTTCTCATTAGTGGAAAGTCATTAGCAGCAGATTCATGTGTGAGAACATTTATTTCAACCGTGTTCTACCAACACTTTGATCCAACCAGCCATTAAAAAAAAAAAAGTCGCCAACAGGCTTTCACACACTCGCGCGCGCGCGCACGCACACACACACACACACACACACACACACACGCACACAATGTGTGGAGATGGGTGTTTAAAAAAAAAAGCATTAGTCACATTAATACAGAAATAAACCAATGGCACATTGAATTCCTAACTAATTCCTAAAAAAGTGGTGCTTGAGGAACATTTTTGAGGGAGAAGTTAAATAAATTACGACTATAAACGTTACATACAAATCTGGAGTAGTATATACAAAAAGGAGATAAAATGCTTCAACGAAGACAGCAGTATATTTTACAAAGCAGGGGCGGCAGGGGTTGTTAATGAGTGCGTGCGTGTGTGCTTATTTAAGTAACAGACGACACAGGTGGAAGACACACACTCACACACACACACACACACCGGGTGATGAGCAGACATTTAAAGGGAGAATTCCAGTATTTTGACGCAGTCCTTGCATATGTATGACCATTTCTGCTTGTCTTGCACTTTTGTGGGAAAGTCAGCAACCAGAACGGACATACAGTATGTCATCTCATAACACTGCTGTCCTATGTCTGTCCCATCCCATAATGTCACCAAGGAACTCCATCCCTTAAAATCTAGTGGTTTGCGTAAAGGAGGGAGGTTTTGTCCACTTTGTAAACACTCTCCATGGCGACTTTCACAGTATTTCTCTGGTACTGGCGTGAGATTGTGGGGGGAAAAAGTATCCTTCATGAACCATCACAGAGCACAAAAAATAAGTGCGCTCAATGTAAAAAAAAAAAAAAAAGATCAATTTCGACCACTGCTCCTCCATCATTCCTCCCCGGAGTGTTTCGTGTAAAGCAAGAAAGGAGCGTTATTAAGATTTCACAGGAGGGTCGGGAAGAATCTTCATGCCGTGGAATGTTTCGTCTTTTTTTTCCTGTCTTCTTTTTCTTAATTTATAACAAAAAAAAGAAAAAACACTGAGATATTATTTCAGATGCAGCTCAGAAGGAGGCGTACGGATGCTAGATCCTGCCTCCCGTCTAGGCGTCTGACAGGCAACTCTGAATGCTGTCCATCCATAGCTGAGCATTGAGGCTGTCCTGGGCACAGAAGTTGTACACTCGTTTGGTTGTCTTGAGCTGGGAGGTGGGGCACAGAGGTCAATATTAGCAAAATGTTGGATTCTAACATCAGTAAAACAATAACACCTCATCTTGTCATTCACCTTAGAAACGTTTGGCTGGCTCACAATAATGACTTGCTACTACACAAGGTAGCTAGCTATGCTAGGTAAAGCTGCCAGGATGCTGACCACTCACAACACAGCCCCGCCCCCCAGGGTACTTACATCAAAGAAGGCTTTCTCGTCTATGTTTTTAGGCGCTCCCATGGCAGGCGTTCCCAGAATGACCGATTCCACGTCAGCCAGCTCGATCACACCTTTACACTCTTTGTCCTGCCTGCTCTCGTAGTAGCGCAGCTGGGATGGACAAACAGGTAACATCAGCACAAAAACCATCATTGTTGAAGGACATTCACTTCACTCATCAAAAACACACGGTTGAGATGCTGCAATACGCAGCTTCACCACTAGATGTCACTATTGACACCACAGACAGCTGGAATGAAATGTGATGTAAAAACATTTTGGAAATGACATGGTTTATTTTATTGAATAATATGCAGTCATGCATTTTGCTCTGGATGCACACCACTGCTACTACAAACTACCTACCTGATGTTTTGTCTTGTCCAAAACAAACCACCGTGGTTTCCATGGTTTCAGCAAGGCGCCTTTCTTGAATAAAATGCCTTCAAAACTTCTAAAGTGAGAGACAAACGAAGCAAAGACACATTATGACATAGGAGAGTAGCTCCACGCTAATCTGAACAGTTGTCTTGACAACGCCCTCTGGGGGATCTACTCGACGCCGGGTCTGCACACCTGTTCTCGCTCTCCGAGCTCTGGAACTGGCTGTAAAGTGTGCTGGTGCTCGGCCGGCCCGGCACCGGCGTGGAGGTGGCACTGGCCTCGCACTCTAGCGCCAAGTTGATGGAGGAGCCCACGCTGCTCTCTTGCAGGTAGACACCCTGAGAGCGTCTCTGGTGGCTCAGGTTGGAGGACATGAGCAGCGAGCTGGAGAATGATGGCTGCGGAGGAAAAAGAAGAGAATTCTTCACTGTGATACTGCTTGTCACCACAGAGTGTCAGTGTAGTGCCAGTTTTCATAATTCATCCAGCAGCAGTGAAGACCACAATTGGTTTTATTACACTATGTCTTCTCAGAGGGCAATACTGCAGAAACATATACTTGGACATACTTGAGAGTAGTACACCCATGGACTCACCTTGCTCTCCAGTTTGGTCTCATTCCTTTGAGTGGCTTTGATTTTATCCCAAGTGTCCTTCCACTTATCCGATACCTGGCCAAGCTCCGCCTCCAGAGCCTGGAGGTCCTGCAGGAGTTTGGTGATGGCGTCGGGCACCGCTTTGCTCAGGCTGTCATAGCAGGGCCACACGATGCGCCTCTTTGATTTGGGTCCGCCGCTGTCGGGCCTTTCAGGCGTCTCCTCTGCCGCCCGCTCCTGCCGGCCCCTCAGCTCCCAGTCATAGGGCGGGCCCTCGGAGAGAGTCTCCTCCGTGTAGAAATCCCACACCTTCAGGTTGGAGATGAAGGCATACGGCCGCAGAACCTGTGCACATCATTAATCACACCCTTTAAAAACAAAACGTACACTGTATATTGATATACGTGTGTGTGTGTGTGTGTGTGTGTGTGTGTGTGTGTGGTGCGCTCACCTCCTCGTCTTCAGGTGAAAACATGTAATTGAAGAAGACCGGCGTCTTCTTGTTGAGGCGGTCTATGTAGTCCCACACGGACTTGCACACCTGAGGACTTTTCCTCTCGCCTTTCTCCTCATAGAGCACTCCTGAATCATTGAATGGCCACTTTTTAGTAATAATAACACTTTAGACCGCCACTGAAAGTGATTGCCGGCTTAAGCAGGTTCACTGTACCTAATTCGATGCGCTCGTAATCCGAGTCAAGCAGGAATGTGCGAAAGCGGTTGGACACGTAATGATAGGCCAAGAACTTCAAGTAGTACTGGCTGAACTCAAACTCCATGGGGAACTGCAGATGAATCTGAGGACAGAGATAAGCCATTCATACCACCTCAGGACTAGTCGACTAATCGATGGCTAGTTCATATTGCATGCTACTAATGCTACTAATGCTACTAATGCTACTAATGCTACTAATGCTTGTACAATGCTCATACTTGATGCACGCAGTCGAGGAACTGCAGGAATACAGGAGTGAACCCGCTGCTCTGGCTGCCTAACGTCTGGGCGCCACGATGGCTGAACCTGTGGCCGAATGACAGCCACTCCTTCTCCACAAGCAGCCGGAACCCGTCAAAGGTTCTGTAGTATGGATCGGACAGCAGCTGCACCAAGGACACCACCTGCAGACACAACACGGCCACGTTATGGTGAATGGTGACGATGGAGTCGCTGGTCTGATCATCCATCTACAAACCTGGGTGGTGACATCCCAGCCGTCCTCCAGGCTGACCATGAC
Source organism: Doryrhamphus excisus (assembly GCF_037039965.1). Taxonomy (NCBI): domain Eukaryota; kingdom Metazoa; phylum Chordata; class Actinopteri; order Syngnathiformes; family Syngnathidae; genus Doryrhamphus; species Doryrhamphus excisus. The sequence goes on along the minus strand of NC_136358.1, from coordinate 105,028 downwards.
AGACGACCCCGTGTCCAGCAGCTCCACCACCAGAACCGACACCTGCAGAACCCTGTGGAGCTACATGCACACACGCACGATTATGGATCAGTCTTGACTTGGCCGTTCAAGTCGCCAGCGATCATAAAGATCAATCGTTTGGAATCCAAGGCAGTCACTAACCAACGCCATCCACTCGGACTCCTCCAGGCAGCGCAGGAAGTACACGCTGGAATCCACAGTGGAGCTCGGCATACAGGCCTTCATCAGCTTCTTGAAGCTGTTCTTCACCTGCCGCACGTCGCACACCTCGATGGGAACCACCTCCCATTGTTGGAATGAGTCCTGCTTCCCGCCCTGCAAGGACGACACATGGCAGTCCCGTTTCAACAAGAATCTTGATATTTGCATCAAAAAGAGGGTCAGGAACCTTTTTAATGTTGTACTGAAGCTAACCAATAATAATACTATAATACTTACTATTACCTACCATTCATGCAACTGCATGTTTTTGTATGGTACTCCTCATCTTTCTTTCCTTTTGAAACGGTAACCTCTGCAGAATTAGCTAGCTCGTTTGATTAAAGGGGAGAAGTTGACGTCATGACCTCTCAATGACCCGAGTAGGCTACGGCATTATCCAATAATAATCAAGTCTTGGTGTCTAACCCAAACAGTATAGGTATTGGCTCTGGCTCCACATTCTTGCAAAGATTTTGCCGTTTTAAGGCGTTGGTCTTAAACTTTTGATCACCCGATGACCAGGCTATTTGGATTTAATGGTTACTTGCAATAAACTGCTGACTCTTACTCTCATTTCTTCTTTTGGTATTGTGAAGCTCTACTAGAACCTCCTTATTAGTGGTCTTAAATGTAGTCACAGATACAGCCCACCCTCCTCGGAGTGAGGTTTTTACGAGTAGACTTCGCTAGCTCACCTTGAGCTGGGCTTTGTCTCCAATAATGTAGAGGTAGGCCTTGTGCTGGCGGAGAAACAGCGCCTCGCTCAGTCCTCCGTTGGGCTGCGGCGACTCTTTCCCGGCGAGCCTTGTTCCCACATCTGGGTTATACGTGCTGAGACGCCCGCTGCCTCGGATACTACCCCATTTACCTGCCACACACAAATGACACCACTGGAACCACGACAGGACGACAGGATCACGACATCACAGAACTTATCCTTGAATTTGCCCATAAATCGAGTAGCCATGCCGCTAAACACGGTAGATGTGATTTAGAACATCCCAGACCACTTTGCTACGCCTAGCTAAAAGACGTAACTCTCACCCATTGGACAGTCAGAAGAATCAAAAAGGAAATGAGGACAAGGACATTGTAGCGTTGCAGCAGCATGCACGTGCACTCACACACAAAAACAGTCAGGACACTGAAGAGACGGCACTCTACTACGCCAAGGACACTGAACGCTTCGGTTTAAGAGATTTGATTAGTTAGACAGTAGTGGACGGAAAGGGGGGGTGGGTGGGGGGGTCGGGATGTGGCCTACTGTACCTCTGGTAGAGTTCCTGGCCTTGCCAGACACTTTGGGCTGAGAGAGGGAGATGACTTTGGCCCTTTGACCAAGAGCTGAGGTCAAATGACAAAGATCAAACTAGACGTGAGCTACAAGGGATGCATGAACTTGTGGTGCAGTTCCAACAACAACAATCTGTCTATTTCCAATTCATCAAGTCCTACACTTCCTATTACTAAAAAGTGTCTGCTGAAGTCGCCATCGTGCTTCTGTTGACAAAGGGGTCATTCCGATGCCAAAATGGTCTGTTATGCCAACACGTGTGTACTATTGTTACCGCCATCATTATCGCACAGCAAAGTGAAACGACAACAGCATTACAACGTGCACAGTGACTTCCTCTTCCAAGTAGAAGCGCGGCAGGATTAACCTGGCGTGAAAAGCATAACATTTGCACACAGTCTGTGTTGTATTTACGAATAAATTAGCCCTTAGCACGCAACTTGTGACCGAAAATGGCGCGCATTGACACTTATTTACATCTTGTCAAATACTGTCTACATCTAGTGGACGAAAATGGTATGCACAACATACACTGTCACCGCTTGGGTAAGCATCACATTCGTGGCATTATTTGGTCCCACTGTGTCCCACGTGAAGCCATGCACCAGCAGGCATCACCGCTAGCTTCAATGATTCTTCCATATAAGAAGCTCAGAAAGGTACTATTATGACTAGTACTATTACTGTATATCTCACAGCTGCAGAAAGAGAATGTGCAAAGAACAGGAAGGAGGCATAAACTAAAAAAAAAGGAGGCACGGACATTGTGGAAGAGGGACTGCTGACTAGAAGATATTGCTTTGGGCGTACTGATCACTTATTAACAGAAGTTCACAAGGAAGATCTAAGAGGCCACACTGTGTTCACGACTATTTCACAGAAACTATGCTTGCCGTAAATTTTGAACATTGCGCACAGGCACACAGCCCCGCAGGGTTTACACGTGTCACAAAATTGTACACCACTGCACACACCAAATGTGTGTTCATTCAAACGAGGCTCAACAACAACATACAAATATAAACAAATGGAAGAAAACCATGTCAAAAAGTGCTCTCGGTTTATTATTGCTCTTGTTCCCATAGCCAAAGTCACAAATACAGTAAATGTTCAAATGCCATTTCCTGTTGTGGGGGGCATTGACTATAACGGGTTTCACTGTAACAGGAGCTGCCTTGCTTTCTCCACAAACAAGATCAGTCTCACTCACCTCCTCGGCTGAACGTTCCAGGCACGTCGTCCTTGCTGCCCATCACCTGCTTCATCAGAGCGCCAATCTTTGGCTGCCTCAACTTATCTGATGAGTCTGTGGAAAAAGCCCCAATCAGCAAGGTTCTTGTCATTGAATAACATGTCCGTTTTGTGTTCGTCCACCGACCTGATGCGTTCATGTGGGTGGAAGTAAATCCGCTGAGTGTGTTCCTGCCAGTGCTCTCGCTGTACGATGGCATTGAACTGATAATGGCCTGCAGGTATTTCTCCTGCTCCAGGCTGGTGGAGTCTGCCTGTGAGGGTACTGCACACACAAACAGAAGGTCCATTTTCTTGTTGTTGTTGAGTGGCTAGTCTCTTTGAACGTCCAAAGGAGTTGAGTTTCAAGTCAAAACCAAATCCTGCTGTCAATTTTCATATACTACATGGGTCTGAGGCATGTAATTAAAATGTCACCTGATGTAGGGGCATTTGAGGACTTAAAGAAGCCCACCACCCCCTTTGCGTGGAGGCCTGCAGAACGCAGGAGGACAGCCTTTGTCCGAGAATTCCTCCAACATACCACGGGGAAGCGGTTTTGGCGGTAGCAGCGACAGATTCTCTGAATGGTTGAATCCGGGATGCTCTGCGGGACAATGAGCAGCCCGGGGTAGCTACAACGCAAGAACACACACCAGATTAAACCCAAAAAACACCGTGCTATCCAATCCCTTTGAATGTGTCGCTCACCTCCTGCAGACTGTATACATGCGGTTAACTGTTGAAATTCTAAAGGGTTCGTTCTTGGAGCGGGTCAGGCTGTTGCTCAGCGTGCCCAGACCCAAGCGTTGGTAGTCGCGGCAGCACGCTCTCTCCACCACGTTGCTCATGGTCTGTCTGTCTGAAGAGCGAATGGTGGAGGAGAGCGTGAGGGAGCTCTGATCCACCTCTTCTGAAACTGTGGAGACACGTTATAGCAAACACTTGAGTTTAAAGAAAGCCTGAGGGCAGCGATGCCAAAACATTGTGTCACATTAGTGTGCTTTGTGGGACCATCAGATGCCACTGTCACTTCACTGGACCACAAATAACTGTCTACTACAAATAACATATCTTTATTCATCTATCTAGGTCAGCCCCCTATAGTGAGACAATGAAAGGCAGACAATGAAATGGCAGAAGCCACATTTTTGTTTGGTAGTGTGCCAGGAGATTTTTCTAAGATGAACACCGAGATAAGGACTGAAAGTGGGAGGAACATTTCCTGTAAAGCTGCTACCTGAAATTTCATCCTCATCCAGCTCCGACTGGAAGCTGCTCCTGTTCTCCCAAGTAGGAGGGGAGTATTTCTTCTTCGTCACATACTGCCGGCCGATGGTCCTCTTGGCGCTCTTCACCAGGTTTTTAGAAAGTGTCCTGAAACAAACCAAAAAAATTCTTAAATCTGTCACCATGCGGGGTCACGGCATCTACGAGTCATTTATGGGTCATAGTCATTACTATCCCAACTCTGGAACTCATTGTCACCAGACATCCGTAACTCTGCCACCCTCCCATCTTCAAATCCAAACTCAAAACTCATCTGTTCAAACGTGCCTATTCTCTTTAACTGCTTCACATGGTCCCCCCCGCTTGCCCATTTATTGGATGCTCTTATTTTTTGTATGTTCTCTTTTATCTGGTATTTTATATTGGTGTTTTTTTATCTTCTGTGCAGCGACCTTGGGTGTCCTGAAAGGCGCTTTGAAATAAATGATTATTATTATTCTTATTATTATATCTCACACACACAAGTGCCTTTTGCTGCAGGTCATGTTGAACAAATGCTTGTGTGTGCTTGGGATATTTAGGAGGGTACTTTGTGGAATGTTTATGTTCGTCAAGTGGTGTCACAAGACATCAGACCAGCAAACTCCATTCAAAATGACGCATAAAACATAAGGTCGTACTTGAGTGACTGGTTTTTGTCCTTGGCCTTGTGCTCCACTACCAGCTTGCCACTCTGACCCACTGTGAAAGCGAACGTCCCCTGCACATGCTGTGGGTATCGCAGCTTGTGGATGTGTTTCCTGAATACTTCCGCCAGGTCGGCTGCGACCTCCTCGTCGAAGGCAATCTTCATTAACTGCAGACGGACCATGAGGAATGTTACAATGGGGCGTGATACAATTTACAACACAAGCGTAAGAGGATTCTGTTACCTGGAAGGTGCAGGACCGTAGCTGTAGTCCCTCCAAAGCAAACTGGTCCATAGCGGCGCTAACAGAGATTCTTTTCTCCTTGGTCAAGGAGGCGATGGGGAACGAGCGAGTCACCACCTGCTCCCCCACTGCAAGAGGATGAATCTTTAAGTGTCCTAGCATAATGTGGCTGTAATGTACACTTGGTACAGTGCAATCTCTCACCCAGCGGGTCCGTGGGAGTGCCCTTGAAGATGAGTCGGTAGGTGGTGAGGAAGATGGCTCCCTCAGCAGGGAGCAGAGGTGGGCCACCTATCAGCCCCGTGGCCTCCTCGCGCCCGTCTGGGATGAGGTGAACACGCATGCCGTCCATCACCAGCTCCTCCCCTGCCAAAAGTGTTGGCCTTAGCAGCTTGGGCTGGATGGAGACAAAAGAAAGAGAGGAGAACAAGAGCATGAATGAATACAGAGGAACATGAATTAGGCCAAGGGGAGCGAAACTGTTGAGGACTCGGGAGGAGGTTCTTAACTCATTCACTACCAGACATTTTTCAAAAGACATCTCCTGATCGATCTTTCAAGGCAAATAAAATATTGTGTTCTATGGCTACATAAACATGGAAAGATGGCAAGATTAGACTCTCATCTTTGATCATATTTGAAAGGTTTGTTTCTCCCTTTTTGCATTTTTAGTAATCAGCAGTAGAGGTACAGTTCAGCAAAATATCAGCTCTCAACAAAAAAGCTTTTTTGGAAAAAAAAGACACAAATTTAGCCATACATATTTATCCAAATATCTAAACAAAATAAAATGGTTGTTTTATTTAAAATTCTCACAGGTGAAAGTATGTGCACACGCGCACGCTATAGTCCTCCATGTTTTTCCACTCCCCGCTTGCTGTGGAGCGTGATACATGGCTAAGATGCATGCTGAGCTCTTCTCAAATGCACTTCTGCCACCTTGTGGCCGTTTTATGGTTTTCCTCTCATCCAGAAAAAACTGAGGTTCGGGGTGAAAAAAAACATAAATACATCTTTGGTAGCGAATGAGTTAATAAATGACATGATGCGACTCCATTCAATCTTCAAGGGATGCAAACATGCAAGTATGAAATCATTTGGTTTATGTCATGCTTTATACAGTAACCATGTCGATGTGAACTGAAAGACTACAAAGTATGGATGAAAAGTAATGTGGGCTATTATTAGGGATGCTCCGATCCATTGAAGACCAATGAGCATTGGCCGTGGAAAAGCATGTGATCGGCATATGCCTTTAATGCCTTTTAAACCCGATCACAAAACCCAATCATCCATAGCACAGAACCTTGTGTGCTCTAATGTCTTGGGTTGCGTTCCCGCTGGACAAATGTCGACTTGTAGTGTGCAGTGGGGGAAATATTCTGCTGATTTTGTACGTTTGTGCAGCCCGTAATATAATATATATATAAATAATAGTACGACTATGGAACATGTTTATATGATAACATGAGGCTGTGTCTTGTCTGGTGAGATGGCAAAAGCTGAACTACCGCCACACATCCTGTTTCCTTACCAACTGTAACAGTTTCTATTGCTGTAAATTTGGCTTGCACTGAGCTCAGCCCCCATCCCTCTCCAACACAACAAATAAAGGCACCCTTCAAAATGAAGGCACGCACGTTAGCGCCCTCGGAAACAGCACCGCACATCAGGACAGCACACCAGGACAGCACACCAGGTCGAGCAATATCACCCAGCATGCTTTTTGCTCAGGCGTCCTGTGAGTCACACACCACAGTTCCATACCTGCCGTGACACTGCGAATCTGAACGGTAGGGATTGGTGGAGAGGGAAGTAGGCGGGGCTGGCTGGGGTTGTTCGGCATGGCCTTTCTTCAGTGGAGCGTAAAAATAGGAATTGGTTACCTTTTGGATCGGCGGTAGCCGTTTACTCTCGCGGTGGACTGCGTCTAACGTCTCGATGTGCATCTGAACGATATCTGAGGACAGGCAACAGAAGCGTAAGTCGTGCGACCTTACCTATTCTCCTATGTGTATTTAGATGTTGATGGTTGCCAGTTTGTACCTGGTATCATGGTGTGGAGAGCCTTGAGGTGTTCGTTTGTCACGCCGCTCTCGTTGCACACTTTGTCTACAAAGCGGTTGATGAAGCGCACCACCGAGTTGGCCACATCGGAACTCTCTGCATCTTCAAAGCCGCTCTCTGTGTCGTAGCTCTCTGCCATGCTCCCTGCAATACTATGGGACAAAAATAACAAGGGATCTTCAACTACCATGATATGAACGCTAGATCTTTTACAACATTTGATATTCCATACCTGGGGATTTCTATCACTTTCTATCACAATGCAAGGCTGTGATCCACCAAATAAGATTCAATATTAATAAATGTAATATTTTTGTTGTTACAGCATAGAAAACCTGTTTATGACTTTCTAAATACATTATTTACCATTAATAGAGCCCTTGAGACAAAAACAACACCCCTATAGTCATTGCTACACTCTTATTATTCTGTGTTTGCACCACATTGCTCAAGTATAATAATGCGCAGGCGATTGGATAACTGCAGGGACACAAGACACGGCTGCTGCTTTAAACATAGCATGCTCCAAAGCAAACTAGTTAGGCTCAATTTTATTAATGCTAACCTTAAGACAGGGTTTCATACAGAGTGGGGAGGAAGGGCGGAGTCAGAAGCCAAAAACTTACCACTTCCACGTGGAATAGGAGGAGAACCCTTTTTTTTAACTATTAACTATTATATCTATTATCCATGCAGTGTTAAGGAAATGTAATGTTTCATTCATGTAACATTACTGACCCCTAGTGACCAGAATACTACATATGAGTGGTCTTTTGATAAGTTTTGACTAAGAATAGGCCATAGTCAATCAAAAAGCGACTATTAATTCATGAAAACCGGCGATAGAGTGAGGGAGCGATGTTCGAACCACAAATTGGCAAGGAACGACCATATACAATACAATACAATGGAAATGCCTACCTGTTGGTTACATAGCTGTTGCTGACACTCTCCACGTCTCCGAGACCTGAGCTCCTGAGCAGGCGGTTCTTGCTGGTGTCCAGCGGCAGCAGCAGATAGCTCATCCTGTTGGCGTAGTGGATAGCCTGGCTGAACACGGTGCTTTCCTCTTTCTGCACTCGCTCCATCTGCATTTCCTTGCCGAGTGTCGGCCAAAGGCGGCTCTGCTCCGATGCCAGCTCCAGCGCGCTGATCTCCCGCCCACTGCCCGATCCCTCCTGCTGATCCTAAAAAAACAAATTGTATTGTTAAGTTTGTTCATGACGAGTGAACCCGTTTCAGTCAACACCCTTCAGACTGGCTGACTGACATCATGAGCATCTTACAGCGTTGTTGTGATGATCTCCGTCTTCTGTCTCCAAGTAAAGTGCCCTAATGTGGTTCTGGACATCGCTGTAGAACATGGCTTCCCAGAACTGCATGTTGGTCCACACCATGTGCTCCTGGACACAGCTGTACGCAAATTGAGTGATGCCTGCCCCCAGTTTCTGTTGATAAGGACAAAAATACAACAATGACATATGAGAACAAATCTCAACTCTCACAAGACACAATGACAGTAGTAAACGATGTTTATGACCTCATGATCAGATAGATTTCTATTGGTTCTTTATACAGGAAGTCAACAGAACAGGTGGATGACAACTTGTCTCATAGGTAGTTATTACTACAACTAGACCATGAACCAGACCTAAAGTGTATACTTGGGGTGTTACAAGACAAACAACTCAATGAGATTGGGTACACAAGAATGAGGTGAATAATAATAAATAATGACAATATATCATAATGCTACTCAGGGTACATTTCAAATGCATGACATCAATTGCGTTGCGATTCTTGGTGGCTTACTCTGCAAAAGGCTGTGACCAATGGGAGAAGGGCGGCTGCAATACCGTGTTCATCCATATGAGAACAGTCCTGAGTAGAAGCAGAGTATAAAACATACGGACAATACTGCATTTACACAGAGCAGGAGTGGTAACTGACCTGTAAGGTGCAGTTCATCATGCGGACTATGTAGTCGAACTGCTGGTCGTCCAACACCGCTCGGTTCTGTAAGACGTGCTGATTGAGTTCTTGGGTCAAACACAAGCGAGCCGCCCGACCTTTCAACGCCCGAAGTACAGCAGGCATCAGCTGCAAAAAATGACATTGACATCAGAACAGCAATATTGTGTTTTATTTTGTATTTAGTATGTATTACAATCTGCCTGTATACTTTTGACCTTGTGTGATGTGATCAATGTTGACCCTACAAAATGTTCCAAATTGATAGAACATTCATTCCCGACTTAGTAACCACGTTTTGCTGCAGAATTCCCCAAACTGAAGAAACTACTGAGTCATCATTACCTTCTTGGCCTCCAGCATTTTGTTCTCGAAGATGTATGTGATGCAGTTCCTGACAACCTCCAACCTGCGGGCGCTGTTGGCCATGACGTTGCTGTTCCGCTCCACAATGTCCCCTGAGGAAACGTGGCAGATGCGTCCAGAGACTCATTTATCACCGCGGCACTTTAATGAATCCCGTTAAACACACGCCGAGAGAGAGATCTAACTTGAGGGGGCTCAAAGTGCAGATGATGAACTCAAGTTTTCCCCAAAACACACAAAAAAAAGTGTTACTTCTTTATTTTGGAGGTTGGTGAACGCTTACCCAGTGCAGGCCCAGACGGCACCATGCCCTTGACCTCCGCCCTCACCACAGGCGGTGCCGACTTGAGCTTGGCGGCAGCGTGGTCGATGAAGAGCTGCACTGCAACTTCATCCAGCACAGGGAAAGGAGCCTTAGTCTGTGTAGTGGTCTGGCCATTTTCTGACGGTCGCTGGACTTTATGCATAGTCACTGCTGGGTAGGGATTTTCCTGAACAAAAAACAACATCAATGGTTACACTCAAAAATCTCTCTGAAAAGTAGCATTCGTTGTAAATGTAATTTGGAAAACGCACATTTTTAAAGAGCTGCTCAGCCAACTCCTTGATATGGTTCATGACTTTGCGTGGACAGGCCTCCTCTTGTCGTATTCTCTCCACCTCATTGGCTACCAGCTGTGGAAACAATTTGACAAATACTTTTATGTAAACAATGATCAAAATCTACCAACTCTGATGACTATTGTACTTTCTATCCCTTTCTTTGACAATAGGACAAAGACACAGAAAAATAACAAATTATGAGTAATTTTAGAGACATGGAGAAAAAGGCGTATATAATAACTGAAATTATTTTCCAGGACACAAAAACAAGTTATTACGTCAGACACTAAAGCGTTGTTTACCCTTGCACCATTTTGCCTCCCCAATGTCTTGCAATTTGCTGTGGCAATGTGTGTTATTTATTTACTTAGTTTGCGTTCTGTTTATGGATAAAGTACACACTTTTCATGCCAGAAAACCATGCTCTTGCACGTCTTATTTACACTTTGTCAAGTACTGTTTGTGCACCACAATAGTCCGTGCAACACGCATTGTTCCCACAAGCAGTTGTTGCATTATTTGGTCCTGTGTGACACCCCTGGCTTCATTAATTTGCAAATTAAAAACCGACAACATGTTGAAATCCAGACACGAAGCTCATGTAAGGTAGGACAATCCGGAAAGAGCAGGACGGAGGCAATAAAGTAGAAAATTAAGAGGCAGGGACAGTGTGGGAGAAGACATCACTCTGGGCATTAAGATCACTTATTATCAGAAATTCACAATGCACATTCAGTCATTCAGTCTAAGATGAGAAGCCCAGGCATCCCTCTCCCCCGGCTGCTTTGTCCAGCTCCTCCCGGCGAATTATGAGGCGTTTTCTCCAAGGTATCCTACCGGTCCGACCTACCCTGAACTCCTCCCAAAGGAAGCATTCTAACCAGATGCCTGAACCAACTCATCTGTCTCCTCTCAATGTTAGAGGATCAGCGACTCCAGTTCAGTAACAGTGGTCCTTCCTGTATGTATAAGGGAGAGACCAGCCACCATACAAAGGAAACTCATTTCAGTCACTTCTATCCACAATCTTGTCCTTTTGGTTAGCACCAAAAGCTCATGACCATAGGTGACGGTAGGAACGTATATCAACCGGTAAATGGAGACCAGTGCAGAGTCAACATGACTGCGGATGCCACACCAATCCGCCTGTTTGACCAAAAATTGCTGAGATGTCAGAACTGGAATTGAATGAATAGTGCAGCTAGACCACACAGCTACTTCCCTCTACAGTGTCTTCTGAAGTAACCCCCTTTTTAAATTCGGTCATCGGATTCTGTTATTGTCCAGCAATCCCTGACAGGGCCTTGCCCTCGTGCGGGACTCTTGAGAGCTGAAAAATCTATGTTGCCAACATCAGAAGATCAGCTGGCAAACGTAGCTGGCAGTATGCCCCGTGTATATCTCCTGACACCTCTCCTAGCCAGTCTCTCAAATGGGGGTCTTCCATCCACTCACTTTTGAATTTGGACTGTCTTCCTGTCACTCACTCCTGTAATAAGAGGACAACACACATTTGAAAATATCTATTACTGCCCATTTTTTATTTTGGTTTAATCAACCTGCCAAGCCCATTAAATTGTATTTCATTTGTTTCAAAATAAAATCAAATGGACTGATTTACAGCAGCAATGCTAATTTAGCCATGTTGGATCATATTCATTTACACTAACAACAGTGTCAAAACAAAATGGCAGCTGAACATGTGATAGTTCAAGTTTTCACTGCCGCCTTCGGTCTTGGGTCGCATGGTGGCCTAGTGTTTGAATCTCTGTTGGACTTCTCTGTGTGGAGTTTGCATGTTCTCCCCGTGCATGGGTTTTCTCCAGGTACTCCCACATTCCAAAAAAATGCCTGTTAGGATAATTGATGACTCTAACCCATAATGTGAGTGTGAATGGTTGTTTGTGTTTATGTGCCCTGCGATTGGCGACCAGTTCGGGATGTACACCACCTTTCACACAAAGTCAGCTGGGATAGGCTCCAGCCTACCCCAGTGATCCTACTGAGGATTAAGCCCATTATAAATCTCCTCTGCTGGTCACGCAAAAGAGGACAGGGAGAAGCCATCATATCACACTCGCAGACCAGACTTGCAACACTTTTCTACTTACAGTCGCGAGTTTTGTCTCTTGGTTCCAAATCTTTAAAGGGGTCCTACATTTGGCTGCAAAGTAAAGTGGAAGCAGTGGGTTGCTGTAAGCCAGCCGAAAATGACCCTGGGGTCGCACTTTAGAAACCACTGGCCTAGTGCGAGTGTGCCCGAACACAATTTCTTACTTTATGTGTCTATTCCAACAAAGCGACACAATCAGAAATGTTTTTTTAATGTCCAGGGAATAAAAAATCCTGGTCAAAGGAAGGAATAAATGGATGGATAGATAATGTTGCATCAACAACTGCACTCACGTCATCAAACAAATCCGTGGCTCTGTAAGGAGGTCCTCGCTCGGACACAAATCCAGCAAACGCCATGCCATCCAACACCTTCATGAGGAAGTCATCTTCAGTCAGCGCCCTTTGGCCGAGAAAGGCAGCCTGAGGAAAACATGAGAAATCCAAGCCCTTCATTCAAAACATTTGATTTGAGTGAGTAAACCGTGCTACATTCAGCATGGAGGGCCTCATTCTACCTTATGGAAGCGGATAACAGGTTCGGGGTGAATGCGGATGATATGTAAACACCAGCGATAACCCTGGAAGAGCTGAGCAAACAACCACAGGAAAACTGCCCGGATCTCCTTATCCTGAAACATACAACATTGTCCAGATTAAGTCCGAAGCCACATTTGAAATGAAAGAAACAATAGTAGTTAGGACGTCATCTTAGCATGCAGACAGTGCAGACCACAAACAACCACGGGATATTATAAAGGTAATTTATTGGCAGCCAATCTCCAAATTGTTGAATGCTTAATGTCACCTGGATCTTGAGAGCAGAGGGTTGCGAGGACTGAGGGGGGAAGGCATGATCAGCAACTTCCAGCTCCGGATCCAAAACCTGCAACAGCCAAACATGCCATCAAATTTACTCAAAGAAACAAACCAACACAACCACGATTGTCTCATTTCAATCAATCAATCAATTACAAAAGCTGAGTGATTTACATAATTTTTTTGCTCATGACGTGCTTATGTCAAACATACACTATGGGCGCTTACATTAAAAGACAAACGGAAGCACTTCGTACAGCTCAAGTGGGTCTTTCGTATGCGTTGCCGGCATGGTGCATGTGCACCCCGCAAACATAATTAGTGCAGCCAACGCACATTCAGATATTTGTACGTCCCACATGTGTGTCGAGATATTACTACACTACAAGTACGTTCTTCACGAACAAAAGAAACCACCAAGATTTGGAGAAAGCCAAAAATCCATAAATAATAGTGATATAGTAAAAAATATGAATAAAAAAAACAAACAAAACATGATGGTTTTGTTTTCCATTCCTATTGCATTTACAGAATTATGATGTAAAAAGCAATATTGACTTGAAATTCTTCCTGTCACTATTTTTCACGATAACACTGTATAATACAAAAGTGAGTACACCCCCTAACATTTCTGCAAATATTTAATATCTCTTCATGGGGCACCAACATTGAAAAAATTACATTTAATATTGAATATTATTGACTATATAGTATACATATGTAATTTGTCATTTGATTACAGCACATATTATGCCAAAACCTTTGTTTACAAATATTTAAAAGCACATTTCAATAAGCCCTGACAGCACTGATATAATCAGTGTTTAAAATTATTAAAAAAAATAAAAGGTAACAAATGTTTTAGACCTTTAGACCGTGTTCATGCAACAATGACGGCAGTAGATCCCGACCGAGATGAACCAATCTCATCCTCGATTCAGCTAAGCCCTGATTTAGGGTTGCCTATCAACAATCTATAGCACCATTGTTCCTGCATGCTTCCCACACACCAGATTACATCTCTTTCAGAAACACGCTGATCGGTTTTCCTCTTTTGCAATGATGTCCGCATAAGGCCCAGACCGGCTGTTACATTCATGTTTGCTTATATGTCAGGTCATTTTATTTCAGAAAAAAAATCATTATATTAAATGGCTGAAACATAACAGATATAACCCCTCTTCAAGATCTAGAAAAAATGATGAAACAAAAAAACTATCAGCTCTGTCTATGCAGGGTGCCAATAAAATGTACTCTGTAAAGCCTATAATTATTACAATTATAGTCACTATAATGGATACATTGATTTTTCCAACAATTAAATTGACAATTAAATCGACATATAAGGGTTTGCACGTCTGCGTCATCAGTGTCTCTGTGCTACACATCTGGATGACAAGAGGGTTCACTCTGCATGTGTCTGAGCGCATTGGCTCTATACGAAATGAACACAGAAGAGAGTGAGCATCTCCTCAGCTATGATACCTATAGAGCAGGGGTCGGGAACCTTTTTGGCGAAGAGAGCCATGAAGGCCAGATATTTTAAAATGTGTATCTGTGAGAGCCATATACATTTTTTAAAACATTGAATACAATAAAATGTGTGCATTTTTATGTAAGACCAACAGTTTTAGATAATGGGCTCTAATTACGTAGACCAGGCACACTACCCCACGCCAATGGGGTGTGGCCAGCACACTTTCGTGAGCATCGCAGTGTCTAATAATAAATCAAATACTTGTTGCCATTAATACAACTTCTGGTGCTGCATAGTTTTGCACCGTACTCCGTAGACGTATTTCATTCTTTTGGCCATCTTCGTCAGAAGGCTTGGTTCTGCAGCTTTAGTTATTTGACTAAAGGAGGAAAGTTTACATTTACATGTTTTTTTGACATCTCAATGACCGAGGTAGACTACAGCATTACCCAGTAATAATCAAGTTTTGGTGTTTGACTTGGAAAATATCATCAGGAAAGATAGATATGGTTGGCCGTATTGCAGCAGAATATAGATGGACGAATTAAAATGCATAAGAAAGTTGTTGATTTTGAATATTATTTTTAACAGTCATTTCTGTGATGGTTTACTTTAAAATGTTAGCAAAAATAAATTTTTATTGTGGTAAGAAATGCTTGAGAGCCAGATACAGTCATCAAAAGAGCCCTACCTGGCTCCCGAGCCATAGGTTCCCTACCTCTGCTATAGAGTGTAGCGTTGCTGTGAGTATTTCCTGTTTCCCAGAGTGCTTTGCTGTACAGTTTTGGTACAAAAGGCTGGCAATCACATAGGAGTTGGTTGATATTCTGCATTATACATTGGTCGTGTATTGTCTGCTTTTATCCACCAACTCTGTGTGTGTGTGTGTGTTTGTGTAGTACTGTAGGTCTGCAGTGTAACATGACTAAAAACATCACAGACTAAAGGAGCTCATAACATTTTGTATTTTTGTAATTTTGGCATTTTCCAAACTTTAGATTTTTATGAGAGAACTACCTCAAGTGCAGTTAAAGCAGGTTTTCATAGTTTCACAGATATAATTCAATGGCTGTGGATGGAGTCTTCCTAGGCTGTGGAACACATACACAACAATGGAGAGGCGACAATGCGCAGGAATACGAACGACTGAGGGGTGCAACAGTTTTGTGATGCAATTGGTTGGTCGGTTGTCAACAACCACTGAAGTCAAATTCGGTCCGAGAGGAGTCAATTTAAATGGGTTCCACTGCATGACATGTTTGGCGGTCTAGACACCAGTTCTTACCATTGAAAGCGCAGTCTGAGTCTGCTGAAGGAGGGGCTCAGGTAGAAGGGAGATGTGGACACACTCTGGTATGGTAACGGTGCCACCGTCAAGGTCAGCAATGATGACATCCAACTAAAACACACACAGACAAATTGCGTGTACATTTACCCCACGACCCTCGTGAGGATAAGCGGTAGAAAATGAATGAATTAATGGAAAAAACAACAGCAAAAATGGGCAAAAAATGAGCAAAGACCAAAGTTTGTGTTCATATTTCACCTACATCACAAAGCTGAGGTGCAGTTTTTTTCTTGCACTACTTCTTTTTTGAGTGTGCGGCCCTCAGTGGAAGTAGGTTGGACATCCCTGTGATGACAACTCACCAGTTCTTGTGTCTCAGAGCGGAAAAAAGAATTGACACCGATGATGAAAGGGGTGGGAGTACTCAGAACCTCCAGGAGTTTACCAGGCAAGATGGGAACATATGTGAAGCTGGGGAGACACATATAGAGCACATTAGCAGTTGGTATGCTACTTTACATGACATATTCCAAAACTTGCCTGTATTTAAGGGGGAACATGATGGCCAACAGTCCACGGCAGGCATCTGTTAGTCGTTGGTAACTGCTCGACAGGAACAGGATCTTATGCTCCGTAAGGGCAGCACAGAACAGGTATAGCACATTGACGATGCCTGCAGGAGAATTGGACATGTCGGTATTGAGAAGAATACAAAAGGGACAACTTTGTTAGCATCATTTAGTATCAACAAAGACCATTGGATAACAATCACAATCATCTAAATCACAGCCACAAGATACAATCAGGAAATGCTGTGTCGGTGTAGTGTTATGTTAGGTTTGTCCGTACCAAGCTGTCGGAAGAGCTGGGCTGCGCTGCTGCCGCTGACGGGAAGGGAATCATTGATGGGAGTCTGGATAACCTGTCGGTCGCCAGCGCCTAATGTGATGGTCCGCTACAGGTAAAGCGAGACGAGAAGAAACAGGTTTCATTAAAACGGCATGCGGTGGCGGAGGAACGTGCGTTGCTTCTCAGAAACAGCAGCGTGGTTTAATCACAGTGTGCTCGGGGGGGGGGGGGGGAGCGTGAATCAGCACAATAGAGAATTCCAGAAGCTTTGCAGGTACGTGATAAATAAGACACAAGCCATTCCAGCTGATGCTCACGGTAAATCAACACCAGAGCCACCATATCAATGAATTTTGAAGGGGAGGGGGTCGGTATCCCTCTGACATGGAAAGTGTCATACAAGAGAGAGCCGTCTACTGTTGTCTAACAGGTGCACACTTGTGTTGGATGCGGTTTGATGTGCATGGATGATTCATTTTGCGGGCTTAGTGTGTCCAGAGGTCAAATTAATCATCGCAGTCGCTTCTCTTTATGTCGGTGACAAACTAATCAGGCCTCCGGCGGACTGTAAATCTGTTCTCCCACTGCATTCCATTTTCAGTTCCATTTAAATTAAGGTCCATCAAAACTGTGCAATGAAAATGTTTACACTGTACATGCTGTATATACGGTATGTTATTCATACATAATACATGAAAGAATCATTCATTAAAATAACAGAATGAAAATAATCAAGAAATGATTCAGTCAAGAATTTCAACAAACATCACCAGTAGGCAACTGATGACATTCATACATATGTGAAGCCTGATGGGCATTTTTTTATATTAAAGTTGGCTCTGTTTTCTTTGAATTTGACACTAATTCAGGAATGACTCAAAAAAGCCTAAATATTTCATACGACAATTCGGTCATGTTTTGCAATTCCAGGCCATTTTTCTTTACTGGAAGTGAAGGCAAAATGGCTCTTTTGATGCTCGAGGTTGCCGACCCCTGGCCTAGGTGGTCCTAAAAGTTACATACACTACTTTTTATGGCGCTAGTGTTATTCAATTTAAAAAAACATCTTGGCTGGAGAAATGAACAAAAACTGCAAGTAACACTGCGGTTGATATGCACACTTTCATTAAAGAGACGCCTGGGTTCTAAACTATAGCGGCAATTCCAGTGCATGGTGGAAGCGGGTTATTGTGTTACTTTTCAAACGGGAAAATTAATGAAGGGGTTTGATGTGTCCAAGCGGCACAATGATAAGTAAGCGATGTGATTTCTGAAAGGCAAATGTTGCAGCATGATCTCGTGCTTTCGGCAAAAACAGCCACTGGCGAGCTCTGAGCAACTCAATACTGTGACACAATAACTGATCGTCAGGTATGTTTAAGAAATACACTGCTTTTTCCACAAATGCATGGAAAATATGGCAATTGATGTTAGGTATGCAGCTCTAATGGGGAACCATTGCTACATGCTATCATTGCTGATGGATTCATCCATGTTGCAATATGCATTTGGACATCATTGTGCCAAGTTTTATTATTATTATTCCATTGGAAAAAACTTTCTCTTCATCTGGCATATGCATAGGATGACATTTTGACAGATGAAAATCATTTTGGGCTTGTACATAAAGGAATCTTGCAATCCTGCAAGACTTAGACAATTGTCATACCTGTTTTGTGAATTAGCCTAAAATGGCAATTTGTTTCTCGTGACAAAAATGAGGGTTAGGGTTCTATTTTTTTTTTTATTTATTTAGGGATTGGCTGGCGACCAGTCCAGGGTGTACCCCGCCTCTCGCCCGAAGACAGCTGGGATAGGCTCCAGCACCCCCGCGACCCTCGTAAGGAAAAAGTGGTAGAAAATGAATGAATGAATGAATTTATTTAGGCTTCTATTTTTGAGGGGAGCTGACGTCATTGCAGGACCCCATTGAATGCGTTGCTCAGACGCAATGCATTATGGGAATAATGTGTGATGAGTTCAGTGTTATTTGTAAGATGACACCGTGAGCCAAACTGTTATATTGTCTTAGTGTTTTAAGGGCTTAAGTCAAATCACATGGGGATCAAGAAAGATCCACTGTGGCCACTCCGTAATCATGAAAAAGCTGAAAGAAACAAACAAAAAAAATACTGACCTCCTGCAAATTCCAATGTGTTGACAAGCTGATTGGCTCCTGCTAAAGAATCACCTACCATTTCCTTACTGACTCGCCAGTGGCGGAGTATTTAATTAGTAGTAGTTCTGAAATAAAGGAAAAAGTAGCGGCTTATATATTTTCTTTTTTAATTTGAGCTACTTTTAAAAGGAACCCAACGGATCAGTTCTTGTTCACATTTTTTATGAAATCTGCGACATACTGTGTGTGGAGAAAAGGAAGAGAAGGGAGGATCAAGGATCAGTGTGACGAGGGAGAATAAAGTCAAGCATGCATACCAAACTGTCTCCTCTCTCCTCCTGGCCCGGCTACACAAGCATCCAGTTGAGAGACAGAGACACACACACACACACACAAATGTAACCGGCAGGATAACACACAGGTTATGACCAACCATGATGTGGACACAGTACAGCTCAAATTGGTGAGATGCAAAATAATATTACTGGAATAAAGAATACATCCATGCAAGATGCAAAAGAAAGTAAAGCAGCTATCTGGTAACAAATGAAGCATTTCATATAAATACAGTGCATCCAGAAAGTATTCACAGCGCTTCACTTTTTCCACATTTTGTCATGTTACAGCCTCATTCCAAATTGTATTAATTTAATCTCTTACCTCAAAATTCTACACAAAATACTCCATTATGACAATGTGAAAAAGTTTTTTTTTTTACTTTTTTTGAATATATTAAAAATAGAAAACTAAGAAATCACATTTACATAAGTATTCACAGCCTTTGCCATGAAGTTCAAAATTGAGCTCAGGTGCATCTTTTTTCCTCTGATCATCCTTGAGATCTTTCTACAGCTTAATTGGAGTCCACCTGCAGTAAATTCAGTTGATTGGACATGATTTGGAAATATAATAACTGTCTATATAAGGTCCCACAGTTGACTGTGCATGTCAGAGCACAAACACCAAGCATGAAGTCAAAAGAACTGTCTGTAGACCTGCGAGACAGGATTGTCTTGAGGCACAAATCTGGGAAAGGATACAGAAACATTTCTGCTGCTTTGAAGGTCCCAATGAGCACAGTGGCCTCCATTATTCGTAAATGGAAGACGTTTGGAACCACCAGGAGTCTTCCTAGAGCTGGCCGGCCTTCTAAACTGAGCCATCGGGGAAGAAGGGCCTTAGTCAGGGAGGTGACCAAGGCCCCGATGGTCACTCTGTCAGAGCTCCAGCGTTCCTCTGTGGAGAGAGGAGAGCCTTCCAGAAGGACAATCATCTCTGCAGCAATCCACCAATCAGGTCTGTATGGTAGAGTGGCCAGACGAAAGCCACTCCTTAGTAAAAGGAACATGGCAGCCCGTCTGGAATTTGCCAAGAAGCACCTGAATGACTCTCAGACCATGAGAAACAAAATTCTCTGGTCTGATGAGACAAAGATTGAACTCATTGGTGTGAATGCCAGGCGCCATGTTTGGAGGAAACCAGGCACTGCTCATCACCAGGCCAATACCATCCCTACAGTGAAGCATGGTGGTGGCAGCATCATGCTGTGGGGATGTTTTTCAGCAGCAGGAACTGGCAGACTAGTCAGGATAGAAGGAAAAATGAATGCAGCAATATATAGAAATATCCTGAATGAAAACCTGCTCCAGAGCGCTCTTGACCTCAGTAGACTGGTCATGTACCTTGACCATATAGACAGTAGACATTAGCACACAGCCAAGATCTCAAAAGATTGGCTTCAGAACCACTCCGTGAATGTCCTGGAGTGGCCCAGCCAGAGTCCAGATTCAAGTCTGGACTCTGGCTGGGCCACTCCATCCGATCGAACATCTCTGGAGAGATCTGAAAATGGCTGTGCACAGACGTCCCCCATCCAACCTGATGGAGCTTGAGACTTATTGCAAAGAAGAATGAGCAAAACTGCCTAAAGATAGGTGTGCTAAACTTGTGGGATAATATTCAAAAAGACTTGAGGCTGTAATTGCTGCCAAAGGTGGATCAACAAAGTATTAAGCAAAGGCTGTGAATACTTATGTAAATGTGATTTTTTTGTTTTCTATTTTTAATCAATTCAAAACATGTCAAAAAAACCTTTTTTCACATTGTCATAATGGAGTATTTTGTGTAGAATTTTGAGGTAAGAGATTAATTTAATACAGTTTGGAATGAGGCTGTAACATGACAAAATGTAGAAAAAGTGAAGCGCTGTGAATACTTTCCGGATGCACTGTAGCTCAATGTATTTTTGGAATGATGCAGAATGTAATTTGGACTATAATGAGTACTAAAAATCAAACTGGCAACCTTCAATAAATGCCATCCATACAAAATATGTTTTGTAAAAGACACTAAAATACACATGCTACATGCCACACAGCATGGCAATGCCCTCCAACAGACACAAGTTCATTTTCTTAGTTATGCCAAACATGTCTCGCCAAGATGAGATTTAGTCAGTGATCGTCGACTATCCTGGTAATGATTATAAATATATACAAAGAGTGGATCCTATTAAGACCGTATCGGATCTATACTAGTGTGATTAGATCAATATATTTTTTTTTTCCTTCACAAATAACTGGGGGGGGGGTTTGTTGTGTTGTTCATATTGTCACAAAGATTTGTTATTGTTTGGCCTGTACAGCCATATGTTTGTGTAGTGGTCCACGTGTTGGAACGGTGCATTCACAGTGCTGTCTGCATGTGTGTTAAGACCGATTAGATGCGAGTCTCCCATTCAGACGATGCCATACGAAGCCATCTGCCATCTGCCATATGGTCTCCTAGCAACTGCAGACATGGTTTGTACCTTTTTTATGTGTTAATACCCGTGGTAGTTCAGCAAAATCATGAGAAATGAAATGTAGGAAAAACAATAATAGGTTTGAAATGATGAACATGCTCCTGTATGAGCAAAAGAGACCCCAAAAAGCTACAGTGCCACAATTTAAAAATGAAGGGTGCATTCCTTTGAAGAAGAGAAAACATCTCCAGCCTGTTTGATTTTGAACAGAAACACGTAACAACAAGGGCTTTTTGATTGGTCGAGCTTAATAGATTGACAACATTACCTGGAGACAGGCCAGCAGCCAGTCACAGGCCGGGACCTGTGGAACCTTGTCTAAACTACAATCTGAGGACTCAATTATCTGTAACACAGAGGAACCGGTGTACAGTATGGGGCAGAAAGGTATTGCAACATTGGGAAACCACAATAGGTGGATCAGATACAAATATAAATTGTAGTTTGGACATACTGTAATATACAGTAGAGCCTCTCTTTTCATACGTGCCGGTGTTCGTACCATTTTTTTTTTATTAAAATTATTGCCACAAATACGCATAAACGGGTTCTTTTCAAGTTGGGACACTGTAGACAGATAGGCTATCCTTTAATCAACTTTATTATGTGTATGTGGGTGTGATTAATTTGTTCATTAAAAAACACACAGAATGATGAAAAAAAACTCTTATTTCTGAGTGTTTGAATGTGTGTTTTAATATATTTTGTACTTTCTTTTTTTGGTCAGACCTTTTGGAACAAATTAATGACAAAACAGAATTTTCATTGTATGTGCATTATACAAAAAGCCTCATTAATAATTTTAATTATTTTACAAAAAATATGAAAATTATTAATACAAAACTGTCTAAAAATTAATCAATTAAAAGGAACATTTTTTAAAATTATACTTGCATGATAAGTTTCTTTTTATATCTAGTTTTTTTATTTTCATGTATATAATATAATATATATACCATATCAGGATAGTTTGTAGGAAGTATCACAAGACTAGATGATGCACAAGACTGGGTCCACAAGAACCAGATGCGATTTTTACATACATTTTAAGAAAAATGTAGAAATATGAGGAAAGAAGGGGGCACAGGAGGACAAAACACTGTGACTGCAAATGAAACCATAGAAATGCATATGATAAGCGTCGAGTAAATGTTTGCAGGGTGGCTCCTTGCCAAGTGACAAGCATGCCAAAAATGGCTGCATGTGCAAGGAGCCTGCACCCCGCCCCTTTTCAAATTGCTACATTGCTCGGGACAGCCAGATCCAAAAGTACTGACACAGCAACTTTGATACAGCATAAGGAAAGGCATCATGGTTTATTTTCAGTGTCAGGCTTCACTCAAATCATGTCAAAACGTTCAACTTCTGTTGGGAAAACATAAGAGAAGTTGGGCTGGTACCTGAGAGCCTCCGGCGATCGGGATGACACATGTGAGGAGATTTCCAATGACAGTCTCTAAGGGGACAGTCATGCCATCGACATGGACGGTGTAGACCAGCGCCAGACAGTTCTGTTCAGACAATGGTCAGAGTTGAAGAGGTTGGCAAAAGAAATGTGCTCAAAGGCTGAAGAATATGATGACTTGTAGGAGCTAAAGGGGCCCAAGTGGTGTAACTGTGTCTTCTCTGGGAAGAAATCTTAAATCAAGCAACCTACCCTGAAAACCTCGGTGTAGTCCAACCGAGACACCAAGACAAGGCTCTTGGGGGCAAAAACCCGAGTTGGTTGAATAATCGTTGGCTCTTCATCCACCTCATCCACTTCACTGGCCTGCGCCTTCTGTAACTGTGCACAGAGTGAATGGACGCTCCATGAAAGTCAGCGAGTAGCCAGGGGATCATAATTAAATGGTAGGCCAACACATTCCTAACTGCCTCACCTGTGGGTTGTCCAGGCCCTCCCAGAACGTGAAGCAGGCACAGTAGTGACGCTCTGAGTTGATGTCCGTCAAAACTGCTACAAAGAAGGAGGCGGGCTGCCGCTCGGGAACCAGCTGCCAACCGCTAGGCTGGCAGAACTACCAAAGGACAGAGAAGCATAAAGTGAAAATGTGACAAGAGATTTCCCAAAAAAACAATAAAGAGTTGATACTTGATTATTTTGGAGCTTACACTGAACAGGAAGCAGGTTTTAATATTGTGAAACTTCAGCAGTTATGTTGCACTTGTCATTTCAGAAGATTTACATGTCGACAAAAACGGCCGACCATGCATGTTGACTTTAATCAGGCACTTATAGTAATAATAAGAACTCTTGTAAACATTAAAGGGGTTCCACTGTATGGTATGCTAATATTTGAAAATATAAACTGTTATTGTGGCAATCAATGCCATCATAGACAGTGTGGACTTCGGTAAGCAAACAGTGAACATTTGCCTTGTTTGATGTTTTTCTCTGAGTATGACATTGAGCAGCCTGTGCAAGCATGTTTGCCTATGGCTGGTTGCTTTTGTCCAACATCAATATGCATCAAGTTGTTTGACATTTGAGCAAAGCAATAGAAAGGCTTTAAAGGGGTTCATATTTGTCCTTTATCTGACCAAGCACAGCGATGAGGGACAATTTAACAGCCTTTTTTGCACCGTACAATGAGCCGGCTGTGACTATTGCTTCACTCGCCAGTGATAAACCCTACAGACTATGTTAATATTAACACCGAACCTCCAAATTTGTAGTGCTATTGCTGCTTATAATGCTGGTATTAGGATCATATATGCAATACAGGATATATGTCACAAAAAGTGACATATAGAGTTGAACACCCGGTTCGAGCCGCTGTTCTATAGGAACACTCACTGATCCAATGTTGACTTACCAGCTCCACCCCTTGTGGGAACGGGCTGTCCTCCCAGTCTTTCTCAGGAAACCGCTGGAGAATGCGACCTTGACCCTCACCTTCACCTTCCACTAGAGGGGCAAGAGAGACAGATGCAGAGGTCAGTCCTTGTTTCCAATAATAGCATACGTTTTCAATGACGACATATTACTGTATTGCTGGTGAAACAACACAAGATTACTAAAATATGGGTGGGTTTCACGAGCAACCGGCTTATGTTGACAACCATGTCATGTCAACCAAAGTGGTCATCCATGTTTGTTGACAGTGAATTAGGCAGGCACTTTGTTAGTCATTTGAAGAACGTGGTGGACCAGGACCACGTCAACGGGTTGTCGACATAAATGGGACTGACTTAAACAGGTTCCACTGTATATGCAAAATTTGCATATATATTTTCATGTGGTTCCTGATAAATGAGAACATATCAACTGCTAGTATGGACCTTGCTCGTGAAAGAAGCACAATGTAGCAAAATGGGATGACTTATGTAACCACTACAGGCCTCATCTTTCAGCTTAGTTCAGTCAGAGACCCAACATGCCGTCACGGGTAAAGAGAACCAAACGGCATTCTCCTGACAATGGGCTCAGTAAAACAGATGAACAAATAATACACAAACAAGGCCAGCCACTTAAACACACAATGTATGCATGAAAAGCCCCAACACACATTTACATGTTTGAGCCTAAACCCAGACTCCTTGGCCAGGATGCTTAATAGTTAGGGGTTGATCCAAATTAGTCAGCCCTTCAACACAGCAGAATTCTCCTGTCCATTGGAAAATATTTGACTAGCAGTTGGATCGAAGAAATAGCAGAGCGCACCTGTCATAAAGAGGATCTCAGGCTAGTGTTTTTTTTTTCCTGTAGGTCCTTGAAAACAGCAACATCCTCCTTTCAGAACTTGCGTTTTTGAAATATGTTCCTAAAGTGCTACTTTCATATCGAGAAACTTGGACAAGGATTTTTGCAAATGTTCTTTTAAAAAAAGACAGGGTCATTCTGCCCTATATTGACGTTTTTGGAGTAGTTTCTTAAAAAAATCAGCAGTGAGGATCTAGGACGAGTCACCCATAAATAATGGCACAATTTTGTTTGATTTGGAAAATTTGGCTGATGTCAGCTGAATTTGTTCCCGCTGTCAAACTAATGAAGAAGATCATTATCATTGCCAACAACTTTTGTGATACAATCGACCACACGACCAGTTGAGTCGCTACTTTGATCAACATCAAATGTTATCTTGGCCCAAGACGGGGACCCCTGGTTATAAATCTATATTTGGACCACTTTATGTAAGAGGGGCTTCATTGTTTTAGAGCCCACCCGTAATAATTAATGAAAGGGGCTAAATTCAAACAGTAAAAGGGACCCTAGTGTTGTCCATTAATGAGGCAGAAGAAGAGACAGCTTGCCATCTCGCACGCAGCCAACACGCTGTCATCGACGATGGCCTGACAGTCAGCGTTTGTGTAAGAATTTCATACAACAGTTGTCTTTCACAGTGCGCTATGCTTGCTATATGTGTTTAATTAGGCCTGTCACCATAATTGATAAATCGATGAAATAATTAAAGTCAAAAATTATCCCGGGCTCGAAAAATTGACAATAACATGAATGAAGGCACAGAAACAATTGTTTCTAAGGCGGATGCCGCAGCCCCAGTGTGGGAATAATTCAGTTTTAAAGAGAATGAACAAGGTGAGCACATGAAGACTGACGACCCGATAAGTCGCATTTTTTTGTGATGAGGAAGAAGGCGAATACGACCTATGAACACCTTTTCAGTTGGTGCAGCAGAACCTTCGTCCTTACTGAGGTGTTTGGTCGGCAAAGTAAATCTAAACAAAATAGCACAAAATGCTGTGCGGCCACAGACAGTGTCGCTTGCTACCTTGCAAAAGTAATGCAACCAAGTTTCAATACATTTCGGGAAATGTTCAAAATGTTTGGCAGACAATACGAATTGCCTGGGAGAACGTACATGTACATGTCATGAACAGCAATTCCTGAACTATATAACCCAGGGGAAGACACGTTGAACAATATCGAATCATTGCCATTTATTCCACCACCACCACATATACAGTATGTGGTCCAGCTCAAATATGAACCACTCCATTAGTTTAACAATATACTACATAACATGTAGAATATTGTATGTGTGGTTGTTATTTTCATTCATGTTTTTTTGTTGTTTATTATGTTGTTTGTTTAATTTAATTTAAAGCTATTGACATCGCATTACATTAAAACCCTGTAATTCAGTTTCTCATATGACTCATTGGGAAAATTGATTACCCACCACTGGTCTAGACAGTGCAACACACGATCATAGAATGAACTGAAAACTGCGTTTGTGCTCTCTTGTCAGTGTTTTCACAGTACCGCAACACACGGGTTGAAACAATGGTTGAAAACCATTTAGAAATCAAATGTATCCCAGCAAATGACAGCATCGCCTCCGTTAACAACACTGTCGCCCAGGAGACAATGTATGATGGGCTTTTTTGTGTTCAAAAGCACTTCAGCAAACTCACATCCTTCCTGCACAATGAGCACTCCCACCTCCCGGATCCACCAGAACAAAAAAGAAAGGTCCTCCAAGAGAGGAAATATGCTGAGAGATGGCATCTGTGGAATTACTATGGTTGTATTGGTGGTTTCAAACCCAAAGTTGCTTTCTCTGGTCGGAATCAGCTGCTGTGCTGCTAAACTTTGTTATAAAGGGTTCTTTCTTTACACAAGTAAACCAAAATGCGTCACAGCAAACCACATTAGGCTGCTCTCGCCTCTTGATTGTTAGCGGTAAGCACAAGGATGGAAACGTGATGGTTTGGTCTTTGGAATAGTGAATCTAACCACAAAAAAGTGTCCTGTTAGTCATATTAAAAGTACAAATGTGATGGGGGCATCATGTTGCTTTGACAGTTTAGTCTGGGAGTTGCTCTATCTGTTGCTGCTGCCTATTCACGTTTAGGCAAATATTTTATATCATTTAAATAACAGTACAGAACAAGTTAGATTATGAATCAAAACTTCAACCATCATTTGTGGGAACAGTTGCAAAACGGAAACTGTGTCACTGTTCAAGACCTCTAAAGTGCAACAAAACCTTGACTCAGAACATAGTTCTGCCTGGACCATGACTACCCAATGCATCACTGGATTGGGCTAATTCAAATGAATGGAACGGCTGTACTCTTTATTCAAGAGTAGATGAAAGCCCAACAAGCCCCGTCTTCATATCAACACTGCTCTAGACGCGTCAGATTCACCCCTTGGGGACTGGAACGATTGCTCCCTTGAGCGCCAAAAGACTTAAGCAGAAGAGTACTGACTCAGCCTTTGTCCAAAGAGGAGCCTGAGAAATTCTTCACATTCCAGGAAAACCATAAAAACCAGAGGGGAGGAGGGAGGGGGGCATCCCCAACAACCCCCCTCGAACATAATCACACC
The DNA here is from genome assembly GCF_037039965.1 of Doryrhamphus excisus. Classification (NCBI taxonomy): domain Eukaryota; kingdom Metazoa; phylum Chordata; class Actinopteri; order Syngnathiformes; family Syngnathidae; genus Doryrhamphus; species Doryrhamphus excisus. The sequence goes on along the minus strand of NC_136358.1, from coordinate 77,348 downwards.
CTACACATTGTTTCGAGTATTTTGAAGGCTCTTCTCATTCTTGGCAACTTCAGCACACCAGGCATCTCCAGTAATAATAAGCCATAAACATAAGCCAATAAACATTTGTGGCAATTTCAAAGAATATGAGTCGACGTATTGTTAACCTAATTATTTTACGTAGGAGATGAAGAAGAAATGGGCTTGTGGCTAACCACTGCTGTCAACATAATATGTGAGACACAAAAAGGTCAGTTTATGTTCGACAATTGTGTCATTTGTGTCAGGCAACAGAGGTGGTCTACATGTGTTAAGGAGGTATGCATCTACATAAACTGCCCCCGGAAGCAAACACACACACACACACCCCTCCTCTGCGTAGGAATGAGGGCAAGCGTGAGGGCCCGGGGCCATCGTCTGCTTCATGAAAAGCACAGCAGACAAACAAATGTAACACTGACATACTGAGCGTCACCTGCAATGCTGCAAATAGACTCGAATTTGAGACCCTATAAAATCAGTTCAGTTATAAATTTATTTATTTATTATGCTGTTCTTATTTTGAAGACCGGAAACGAGTTCTGTGTGTTGAAACTGTCTGTTGATGGTTAAGACGAGCTGGGTGCAATAACAAGCGTTCCTCTGTTCCTTATTCCATTCAGACTTTGCACAAAGTCAGCGGGTATCGTAAAACGCTCAAACAGCCGCACCAGCATGCTCTGCTAAACTAAGCTAACCCACCTAGCTTCCATTCACGCTCCGTAAGGGGGGGTTCTTCCCGCCAACTCACACTAGTGTTTCAGGTCGCCGTTTTGATGTGTTTAGCTCAGGAAGGGGCGGGTTACTGTTTGTTGTGAGATTGCGCCACAATTAAGCGGTCCTCCGGGAAAATACGTCCCCACACAACACTTCCTTCGCCACGAGATCGAGATTCCGCTTTTAACAGTAGATTCTGTTTTTATTGGCCAATTCCACGATTCCGTTAACGTGGAAATCATTTTTTTCTATTTAGCTTGAATATTGTCTGATACCAATTTTGCTCCGATAAAACACAAATCATACTTTTATCATTTATTGTGGAATGTTGGAACGGCACAATTCATACATACTACTTATGACTTACTTTGGAATGTGAAATGTTAGAAAAGGCTCGATCAAGTGACCACTCCTTCTCCTTATTACTTTGTTAGCATGCTAGCACATGCTGTTGTGATTACGTGGGCTCTATCCGGTCGTGGTTGGATAGACGTGCTGGTGCGGAGTCTGGAATCGACTGCTTACATTTTGTACTTGAAATATGCTAAAACCAATCCAATGCACTGTGGGTCAATATATGCAAGCTATCTGAACAAAACATCAACATCTTAGCATTGCGTCCAAGGGGTGTCAACTTAAATGAGTCCCACTGTACAGCAACATGCATAAACACATAAGTGGTAGGGTGCTGCATAAGGCCGCGTAATATGACCACCATGCGAATATGGATGCATTGTTATCAGTTTCAAGACCTTGCTGGTCAGTATTCAACGTGCGCTCGTCGCAACCCACAGCCCAAAGTAGGGTTAACGTTACCACAGCAACTGACCAAACACAAAGCCATTGGAGTAGCTGACGGGTGAGCAGCCAGCACACACAAGCGTGAAGTGTACCACAGTCCCCCTGTCCCCCTATGAAAGGCAGATTGTGGGGGTTATTTCAGGAGGGCCTGAAAGGCTGCAGCCCTGCTCTGGAGGCTATAGAGGAAGTGGCTGCCCACAGGCAGGCACTGTTGGCAGCATCACACTCACACACACACACACACAAGCCTTTCAATTCTTATTTGCTTCATCTAACTAAATTCATAAGACAATTCTAAAGCATCATGTAGATCTTCATTTGTTATTCATGCCTGATGAAACCAAGCGGGAGTGTGGCCTAAATGAGTCACTGCTTTGCAAAGTTCATGGATAGCTATCCATAATACAACAGCCAAAATCCACATTTTACTGCTTCACTACATCACGGGAAGCACAAAAAGCTGTCCTGAACACTGTCCACTGCTACAGCTTTACTGGCATTTTTCAGAGTGGCACAATCCAAAGAATATATTGCATCACTCAGACGATATGACTTTGGCATGATCTGTCACATGAATGAACAAAAACAAACAACAAACTGCATTTTCTAGACAGACGACAATCACATTTTCTGCCCATATGTCTCAGTTACATTGAAGGAATCAATCTAAAGGCTATAGGTCAGTGTGCATGTGTCCTTAAAACATTTACCAGAGATAAAGAGACTGCACAATAGTTTGGGGTGACCCGATTCTGATATTGCAGCCTTGAATATCAGCCAAAATCAATCTAATATCAGCACAAATCATACATTTTTGACTTGTTTAGTAACATGGAATGTTAGAAAAGGCTTGATCAAGTGACATTACTCAAACAGAGAATAATAGCAATAGTAAACGAAGAAAACCTGACCCGTTTATTTCTGGATGCATCTGGGGTATAATTATATTAACAATAGGTATAATGTAACGAGGCTCGACATGCTCAATGGAGCTTTTAAACACAAAACGACTAAGCAGGGGCTGGCTCTTTTCTCTTCTCATGACTTTTTACCGTAGCGTGAAAGTTTCTCGCGCTTTTAAACATCAGCGGACGTTTCAGTCTTGCACTCCTGCTACGTCTTTTTCCACTACATTGGCAATAAAGCTGGCCACACGATGGAGAAGTGGCTTGCATATTGGCCACGTAGTCAGGAGATCGTGAAGACCTGGGTTCTGTATGGAGTTTGCATGTTTTCCCCGTACTTGCGTGGGTTTTCTCCGGTTACTCCCACATTCCAAAAACATGTTAGGTTGATTGGCGACTCCAAAAATTGGAATGTGAGTGTGAATGGCTGTTTGTCGACCAGTCCAGAGTGTACCCGACTCTCGCCCAAAGACAGCTGGGATAGGCTACAGCATACCCGTGACCCTCGTGAGGATAAGCGGTCATAAAAATGAAAAAAATGTATAAAAATGGTACCCAATGTCCTTTCATTTTCAAGGTGGAAAAAGTTTGGACACCTCTGATCATCTAGCTAACTAATATGGTTTTATTGGCATATTTCAAATGCATGTCCTTTTCCTGGCTTTCAGACACACAGAGGGTCAATCTGTATTCTCCCTTTAAACAAAAAAGTCTCCAAGGCTCTCTCCCCATTTCCTGTTTGGGTCTTGGATTGTGAGAGTGATTGGCTGCTGGGTCCTCAGCACAGTGGAGGAACCGCTGTCAAAACACAGTGACAAGCCACGGTTGTTCTCTGGGGACCCTTGCTATGAGAACCACACCCCTGCAACGATGGACACCACCCAACTCACAGGCACCATTTTGGCTCCAAATAAGCTGTACTGATGGCAATAGCAGCATGAGTAAAGTGACACCTTAGAAACATGGTAAAGCGCCATTCATTCGTTTGTCATCAGACACAGGTTTTCTTGCGTGAGGTGACACACTCAGTCACATGAGCGGCGATGATGTAAGCCTTGATTACCCGTCACTGCCCCGGCCTGCAGAACATTCCTCTGACTTGAGTGACAACTTGCACCCACATTCACACACACAAACATGCACACACACAGGCAGGATGCATGAAATATTTAGACACAGAAGGAACCGCTGCTGTGCTGCAGAATTCCTGGTATTCTTAGGATTGAGAACTTGAGTTATTCTGAGTTTGGAGCTATTTACATACAGCTGAGAAATACTGTGCAAGAATAATGCATCAAGTAAACCTAGATTTTAAATACGGTATTTCTTCAGCCACCGAGGTGTACAACCCTTAGTGTACAAATGCGTATTGACATTTTTTCCATACAATAATTTAATTGTATCTATAATACGTGTAATAGTAGGGGTGAATCAATTACAATTTTCTAACCGATCATCGACCTCTAAAGAGCAGCGATCTACTGATTCTGATTTTGGCCGATACCAATTTCATACACCGTCAATGTCCCAATCGAATTTTGCTAAAAGACATCAACAATCCCTGTGAAAAACAACAAAAACGTGTCATTTTAACTGCACGTGAGATAGTTATCTCAAAGAGAAATGAAAAGATTAGAGGACAAACTACTAAATCATATCTGTCTTTTATTTTTCACATTTTAAAAACAAAACTTGTACAACGGCTTACACTGCAGACCTGATTTGAGCCTCTTACCAAAAATAAAGTGCATAGCGACCAAAAATGGCTGGTCGCCCAATGTCATGAACTCCATCATTTTCCCGGAAGTAGCTTTGCTTCTTTCTTCTTGCTCATAAGCACTAACAGCGGCCCACTGCCTGGCTCTTTGCTTCGGCTAGCTTTAGCTCAATTGACAGCTGTCAGTCTGGCAGAGCAAAAGTGGACTGACTCAGACCTTTGCAGACTTTTACAAGGGTCCGTTTTAACATTCCTCACTTACGACTTAGTTACTCAATTATGCAGAGTGCCATGAATGTATAAGGGGTAAGGCATTTATTATTTTTACAGTTTTTGCAGCGCTTTATTTGCAAATTTCCCCACTGAGGGACGAATAAAGGCATATCGTAATTTTAATCTTTAGCTCTGCAATGCTACAAGGGCACTTCAGCTTTACAGATGCCATGTCAACAGCGTGCAGTGGTCCACACATGGTGATACCTGCACCAATAAACACAGTAAGCTATTATAACATAACATGGGGTCAACTGATATCAATCAATTGGATGCTGACAATAACGGAACCACAGAGGTATCTTGTAGTAGCTTGACTGAAACGTTCAGCACAAAGTTGCTGCCAACAGCATTACAAACACAATAATCTTCATCACGTTACTGTTAACAAGGCACGCTTGTAGTGATTCATTAAAATCCTTAAGCATCCGACATGTCTGGCTTCCAGATGATTTTAAAAGGCCTGCTCACCGTTCGGCATTGCATTCGGGCCCAATTCTACAGGAAGGGGAGTTTCTGCAGCGTTTGCAGTGTCCACGTAACGACATCCTGTATTAACCCCTTTCACGGCTAAAATGCAACATTCTGAAAGTGCATCCATGCATGCAGAAACCCATGTTTGATCTGATAACAGACAGCTTTTTAGCAATTTGCCTACCCTGAATAAATCATAGGCGGGCCCACTCTAAATGAAAGACTACCACGTTGCAAGCTGCACGAGCTGCACAGTAGGATAGGCGGGCTGAATATTTCATGATTAAACGAGCCATTATACTGCACAGATCTAGGCCAAGGCTCAGGGTCCAGGGAGGGAGGGGGGGCTCAGATAACGGTCCCAACAACACAAGGGTTCGGTCGGGGGGGGGGGGGCGGGGGGGTCAAATCCATCTGGGTTAATCCACACAAAAACACACAACAACCAGCAACCGTTTCAACTGTGCACACAACTGAGAGCACCCCCTCCAAAAAGGTGTTTAGATGTGTGCATGCCACCTAAACCCTGACAATTCCACAAAACGCAAAATGCAAGTCCGAGAGTAATGCAAAAATACGACTAAGACAGGATAAAGACAAAACAGGAGTATAAATTCGTCCAAAACAGCCAGTCCCCTGCAGAATTAGCCGGCTAACATTAGCTCTTACTTAGCTTAAGTTTAGTGTCAACACGGTGAGTTAGAGCTAGCCGGTTGCTAAACTGGTGGCATTTTGCATTAGACCCATTAAAGATGCAAACCAGCAAGGTTGCCGTCTAAGTACACTAATCCCAAGCAGCCAGCGGGAGTCCTCGGTGTAGACTTGACGCCGACAGCCTGCTACCAGTCATTCGAATCGGTCAGCTGTGATTGGCTTCCCGGCCCCATCCCCGCCTACTGTTTACCCGAAGCTAACAACAGGCCGCCGAGGCTAGCAGCACGAAGGCTAACTCCAGCACCCACCTCGCTTGTCGAGGTCGTAACCGACCACAACAAAGTAGTCAGCGAGCCGGGCCATTTTGGGACTTCACGGCAACGGGCCTCTCTGGCGTAATCCTCTGCTCTCGGCGCCGTCAATAGTCCATTTACGTCCTGCCGGCGATGGATACATGACGGGCGGCAGTAGCATCTTTCCAGCTGTATGCCGCCGCCATACTGTCAGCCTGCCTGACAGCGGAGAGCAGCGAGTCTGCGCAGTTGAGACTTCCAGGGAGGGGCCGCATGCACATCGATGGTCCTGGGACTACTATAATACAGTACATACTGGACTTGTATTCATTCATTCTGCATATTTTTATATCATTTCTGAAAAATAACATGAAAACAGTTTGCATCAGAACATTGCCAGGGATGATTAGTGCCGCACTTTTTGCTATGTCTCGATTTGGATATCCAACATTACAAAAATAATCTCAAATGGAAAACATGTCACATGTCAATCGCTTACCCATCTCAGGGCTAAATAATACTATTAAGAAGAAGAAAGTACTTGAAATGTATGAAAGTATTTAATGGAACTGATTAGTAATCTACCACTACTGTATACTGTATTCTGTATACTGTATACTGTATAGGATACTCCCAATTGTAAAAGATAAACAGAACCTCAGTTAGGTGAGATGAGGTAGTAGATGGTACTTTGACACGATGACATAGTGTCGCCTGAGATAGGCGGATAAAGTGTGAATGGACTGAGAGGAAGGCCTGATGACCTGCATCCGCATGACGTGTCCTTGGCTGCATGCACACTTCCTGCATCGTAACCCTTCACCTCCAGTCCTTATCACTTTCTAGTTAAAACCAGCCTGACATGTTGTGGGTTTTTTTGGTTTGTTTTCCTGACAGTAGGGGTGGGTGATATGTATTGATATTGATCCAATACCAAGTAAGCCAGTCAGCAGTAAGCCAGTTGTCAATACTGATACCGACACTTTTTACTTGACAATTTTGAAGATCATTTTAAATGTTTTTAATTTGTTATAATCATTCAAATCCAGTGAACACAACCACAACAACAAAAACAAACACACAGACATTTGTCTTGATTTGAGGCTTGATTTGGATTTGCACGTCTTTACTTTAGACCAGGGGTCGGGAACCTTTTTGGCGAAGAGAGCCATGAAGGCCAGATATTTTAAAATGTGTATCTGTGAGAGCCATATAAATTTTTTTAAACATTGAATGCAATAAAATGTGTGCATTTTTATGTAAGACCAACAGTTTTAGATAATGGGCTCTAATTACGTAGACCAGGCACACTACCCCACGCCAATGGGGTGTGGCCAGCACACTTTCGTGAGCAGCGCAGTGTCTAATAATAAATCAAATACTTGTTGCCATTAATACAACTTCTGCTGCTGCATAGTTTGGCACCGTACTCCGTAGACGTATTTCATTCTTTTGGCCATCTTCGTCAGAAGGCTTGGTTCTGCAGCTTTAGCTAT